>NC_042523.1:13273280-13543280 GCF_900963305.1 Echeneis naucrates | reverse complement strand
AAGGTTTGTGTGTGTGTGTTTCTTCAGGACCCCTGCTGGGACAGAGAAGCTTAATACCCCTTATTTACTGGGGAAGAATTAGTCCTATCACATGATACTGCTATGCTTCACTGATCATGCTCCCTTTGCCTCTTTGTGCCCGTCACTCAATCAGAGAGCAGATATCAATGATCTGAAAAATATAGAACATAAACATGAGACAAACAACACAGAGATAAATGTTTGGCAAGCTTTAAATTTTGTTAAACTGAATTAAGTGTCCTTCTGGGCCAGCAGTTTATGATCTTCTACTCTTCCAATTCAATTCTCATAGTTCAATCTTAACCTCTAAATGTCCTTAAAAACATACCAGGAAAATGTGGAGGGAAAACAAACAAACAAAAAAGAGTCTGTGTTTCATTAAAAGACGCAATAATAGTAAAAGGTTTGTGCCACATTTTTATGCAAATACCACTGGACTTTTTAAACTATATTGAAAGAGGATCTAGAACTGATTAAAAAGAGGCAACATTCTTTGCCATTACACAATTTAAACTGAAAGAGTATTTTGCTTTTCTACAATTTGAACTCTGGAAAATAAAAACAATCCAAATGTATTTATTTTTGACTTGTGAATCTAAACACTTTCTCATATATGTTAAGAATTTGTTGTACGAGAGATATTTAGTAAAACTGTCTCATTTTAATTTTGTTGAAACGCAAACATTGATTGTTAACAAGGGGATTCTGTGCAACATGAAAAGATTGTCCCTTGGACTTTAACTAATGAAAAACAGTTTGTAGCTCTGGTAATAAAGCAGAGACAGACAAGTTCAATATTATTAGATTATTAGATATTAGATTAGAAGTCCAAATTAAAAATGTCTTCCTATCAGCTCTGACCAGATGTCAAACTGTCAAACCAACAGAAAAAGTTAATTCACACCAGTGGGCCCCTGCCAAGTTCAAGCCTCTGATGAGATCTTAAGGAGTGTTTGTTTTGCTTCTGTCAAAGGTTCAAATGTGGAGAAGACTGAGGTTTTGATGACCCTTGGCCTTCAGGTCCTTAGTGGGTGTTCTGCAAACACTCCCTATTGATGTGTGGATAAGGAGAGGCCCGCTGCCGCGCATAGCACTCAAACTCATTTGAGTGGAAATGGACACTGTAATGAAAAGAGCCAAGAACCAAGCAAGTGGCTGAAGAGAAGAGTAGAATACACACGTTAGGGTGTCATGGTAGCTGTGTGTGTATGTGTGTGTGTAAAAAGTATTTTCTTTGTACATTGTTTTTTCTAAGTAAGAGGATCATTACAGTACATGGATATGAAATACCCAGTATGTGTCAACAACCAAAGTAAGGGTTAAGAATAACCAGAAATCTATGCTAATGACGAGCAGTGAAGGAAATTTGTCTGTGCTAGCTTAGAAGACAATAGAGAAAGAATGAAGTTAAACACACGGAGGATGCTGCACAGACCATACAACAAGCCACCAAAACTGCAACTGCAGTACCAATACTGAAATTGTGACTGTATCTGTTTTTCTACTACTACTTGCAGGTCCCAAAGGTATCACAGATGTTGTAGGTGCTTCTACCAGGACTGATGACCTTCTAATCTGACACCAAAATAAAGAAACGAAGAAAGGCACAGTAGGATCGGCAACTTAGAGGAAAAAAAATTAATTCCATCTGATATCACACAACGAACAAAGTTGTGGACAACAAAGAGCCAGGAATAAATAGTTTCATTTCACCTCAAACATCCAGAATTTCTGTTGTTAATTTACTATTACCAGCATATTCAAATGTTCAAATGTCCATATCTTTAGACGTTACAATCAGTGTGTGAACTGCGACAGCTGGCGTCTGTTGTGACAATGTCCTCATATAATGTTCACAAAGGCTACCATTAGCTTGTTTAGGCTAACACTGTTACAGCTTGTAACATAAGGAGGTGACTGTCATTACCGCTGAGTTTGTCAAAACATAACACTAACTGTTTAAATGAATATTTGTGTTTAGTTTGTCACCTTATCAGTCAATTTAAAATGCTGCTTGCAGACTTACTATATGGAGGTCTGTATTCACATGCATGTGTCGAACCACTGTAGATGCAGAAGCATCTATTGTTTTTTTCTGCTGTGCTATTGAATTATTGTTATCATAACGTTTCATTGGTAATGGTATTAGCAGCAACAACAAAAAATTTGCTGTTGGGACTTTTCTTTCACTTTTAAATGTAGTAATACTTTCACAGCAAAATCCAACTGAAGCTCATCTTTAATGATAAACTGTGCTGAATATTTTCCTACAATCTGATTAGAGCATCATGGGAGAAGGTACTTTGAACAGGAACAAGCAGTAAAGCTTATAAAAAGTAACAAACTATTCTAAAGCTCTTATGATTTATATTAAACACAAAATGAATGATAAATATTCTATTATCATTAATTAAAAATATATATACTTTGTTTTATTGAAATAAAAGTCATGCACATAAAAAATCATTAACATTAAACATATTAGTGAAACCTTTCTTTTCATTGATGAAATTAATAAATTAGTTTTTCTTGAAAATATAATTGTAGTTTTTGTGTGTGTGTGTGTGTGTGTGTATGTGTGTGTGTGTGTGTGTGTGTGTGTGTGTGTGTGTGTGTGTGTGTGTGTGTGTGTGTGTGTGTGTTATATGTAGGCCAAGCAGGAAGTGACCCATAAACATATCCATCCAGCTCTTTCATTGGGGGCCAGTGTTGCCCTCCTCCTCTCACCTCCTCATCCCAATCCACACACACAGACACACACACACACAGACACACAAAGCCCCCAGTGAGCACTAAGCAGGCCAGCGGGCCAGCCGAGGGGGCTCATTACAGGTCCACAGAGCCCCCCAACACAAAGGCTTGAGCCGCTTTAGCTATGGGATGATCTGCTCTCTACTGACTAGAGAGAGTCCATAGACGGACAAAAGGGGGGGAAAGAGGGAGGGGATGGGAGAGAAAGAGGTAGTAGAGAGTAGAGAAGAGGAGAGGAGAGCCGCGGGCTTTAAGGATGTCAGGAGACCCCGAGAGAGAAAGCCTGGCGGGTGCTCAGAGAGGAACGGAGGGAAAGAGGAGGAGGAGAGGAGGCTTAAGCTCCACGGCCACGTCAGGACATTAACATTCACACAACCTCCCAACATCTGCTGCTTCCTTCTCGACCTCCATCCCTCCCTCCTTCCATCCCTATCTCACTCTGTCTGCTAACAACCCTGGAACAAAGACAGTAAGCTGGAGAGTGATGGGACAGATAGACATAGAGGGACAAAAGAGAAGAAAATTTTGGAAATAAATACAGATGATAAGCAGATTTATTTAGAAGCTTTGTGAGGAAAATATGTGAGAGAAAAAAAATCCAAAATATAATAACTTGAAAAGGGAATTCATTGGTTATCCACAAAAACTATGGAAGTGGTAGCAAACAAGGCAGAAACATAATCATAAATTATTCAGTCCATTTATTAAATATAACTGCTTTATCAAGGTCAAACCTGTGGTGCATTGGTAATTTACTATAAGTGATAGGATCACGGGGGCCCAAAGCTTGATACAGGCCAGCCTGTGCTCTGTGGTGAAGAGAATCTTTGACTGAGCCATAAACCTGTTCGTTTGGAAGCCTCCAGGAAAGAGAGCAAAACCAGAGACATGTCCAGCACATTAAACCCTCTCCTCTAGCCCTGTGTCTGGCCCTGGGCCTGTCTCTACACCAGTCTGGCCCACTGCACTCAAAGCCACATGCTCAATTTTATGATGCCTCACCACCATTAGGACAACATTAGCCTTGAGGTGGCAGCGCAGGAGTGTGCAGTGTCTGACATACACTATGAAACTAATTTTAGCATTTTTCAAAACCGAATCTTAACAAAAGTGCCCTCACCCCAAACAAATCTCAAATTTCCATATGTAAACTATTTCACTATTTAAAGTATGATGAACTATGTGAAATGTGTTTCACAAAGTTCATATAAGTGAAATCACAACAGGGGGATTGTAGTTCTTCTTTGCTTACAGTAAGCCTGAACAAGTCTTAAGTGAGGTAAAAGTGGTGGTTGCTGGGTGCTTTATAGATGATGTATAGATGCCTGGTTCTTTCATATATTTCCTGTGGTGAAATTAGAGCCCTGTTCTGAAGTGCTCGGTTGTATTTGTGTGTATGTGTGTATGACTGTAAACATGAAGACATCTTTCTCCACAGTCAATCTCTGCCTGTCACATCTGGCTTGCAACTCTACCCCTCGAATACACACTGGAGTATATACACCGTGTGTATGGTGACATCTATGAATTATGTACTGGGAGGAGTGTTTGAAATTAAGCTGCAGTGAATATGGGCCCAGAAGCACTCAAAGTAAAGGAGATTGTGTGTATGTATTGGTGTGTGTGTGTGTGTGTGTGTGAGAGATTGTGGCGGTGTGCAGGGAGGAGTGCTGAAAGTCTGGGGAAACAACTGTGAAGCCTACAGAGGGCCACAATGGAGTATAAAACTGTCTCTATCTCATGATGCCATTGGTGGGGGTAAAAATGAAACACTCGCTGATAATATAAAATACAAAAACACACAGAGGAAATGATAAATTAATGTTCACTGTGTTGTTTTAATATATCAACATTGTAAATACTTTCTGTACTGATAACTCTAGATGATATCACAGGAGTATGTTCATGAATGTGTCGCTGAAGAAATTGATTGGGGATGTAGAGGACGTGGTGGATCAACAGACAAACCATTAGCATAACTAAAAAAGGTATTCAGACAAAAAAAGACCCTCATCTGCCACAACGCACAGTTGGACTATTACTTCTCTCACTCTACCTGCTTGATAATATCCACAAGGAGTGAGCGATCACTGATTGCTAAGTATTAACACCACAGCATAAAAAAAAAAAAAAAAAAAAATATATATATATATATATATATATATATATACATATATCTATTACCAACTTACCTGCAGCCTGCAGGACCATATGCATCCGAACTTTAGCCTGCTCTGCTGGAGTCTGAAGAAAAGTGACAAAGAAGGAAAGAAGGAGAAGAAGAAAAGAGTTAATGACTACACATTTTAATTTGCCTTCCACACAGAGTTCCTTATTTTTCCTGGTCGGATGTGACGGGTGGCTATGAAATAGAGCCTTGAGCTGGTTGTGGTTTAGAGTGTTGCAAAATTGTCAACGCAGAAGCTTTCCAAAACATCCCCTTAAAGAATGATCTACCTGTTGACATTGCTACCCCCGTGCCTGAGAAATCACAGGGCAAAATCCAGGAAGGGACAGGACAGCAAAGCCTCCATACTAACACAACTTTATCTATGTAATCTAGCTGTATTGTGTCCCTTAGGCTGAAATATATTTTACCCATGATAATCTTTAACTGCAACCATTAGAGTGAATGTTCACTTAAACTGTCCTCATGGAGCACCGGGGGGACAACTTCACCAAGCTGCTCAGTCTAGTCGTCTCTAAAAACCCTGCTAGTGAAAAAAGCAACAACATCTCTGACACACCAGGGAGAATCAATGAGGAAGAGATGAAGAGAAATTTAGAGACAAAGAGGGAGAGGGACAGACAGAGAGAGAGGGAGAGAAGAAGAAAGAAAACAAAAGCTGCTGTAACAAGTCTTTCGAGAGTTGGATAAGAGGGCACAGAGAGCACATTTTACAATGATCACAGCCAAAGACTCAACATATTCCCCTTCCCATCATGTGTGTGTCTGTGTGCGTGTATGCATCAGAAACGCTTCGCGGGCATGAGCAGGGGGGAGGGCCCTGTGCTTTGACAGCTGTATAGGGAGGTGCAGCCCGTTTTTCTGACATGCCCTCAAAAAGGCCTTGCTGTAATTCCAATATCACTGCTATTAGATTTGAGGGTCTTAATTGTCAAGGAAGAATGATGGCTACGACAGGGCATGGAGCTATAAAAGGCAGGCATGCTGCAGATTGCTCTCAGAGGTTTTTCCGGCACTGCCGCGGCGCAGCGGACCTTGTTACCATGCAGCGGCAGAGACTGTATGTAGGATTAGAGAAAAATTAAATGCTAATGGGGATGGGATCTGAATCGGCTGCCTGGGAGCATCATTTAGACGACAGGGCCAGGGCGTCGCTGACAGGCATCGCTTCCTCCCACCTCCTCCTCCACAGATAACCCAGCTCTTCCTCCCACCATTCCTCCTCCTGGCTCCCCACCCTCAGCAAAAAAATCTGATTTATCAAACTGTAAACTTGTCACTTTGTAAAAACGTCACTTTTCGGTGGCAGTCAGGGAAATATAATGACCCCCTTTAATGTAGCAATGTCAGGATGCTGTATCCTAGATGGAAAGCACATCAAGGCCCCGCACAGACACAGACTGACACACACTTAATGCAACATGGGTGTTTGTGTGTGTGTGTGTCTCTCTATCCCCTGTAGCAGGTGACATAATGAATCACGCTTACGCTGACTTGCAATGCTTGACAGCTGAAATTACCAATCACTATTATGCTGGAAAAAAGGAAGAAAACATGAGGCCTTCACCCACACACAGCTTCTATTCCACTTCATGAAGAAATGATTAGGGCATATTAGGGCACAGAGCTTTTGGCAGCTTTGTCTTTTAAGTGAACAGTCTTAGTGGGGATTAAATGCCACTAAGTAAATGTCCTGAGTAAGATTTGAACCCATTTAGATAGCATGGGGCTTAGCCTGCTGAACAATTAGAACGACAGAGAAATCAGTCTTGGTACAAGAACTCATTTAGACATCACAGCTTAACTAACCTGTGTGTGCTGTGCAATCATCTTAGTTACAGTTTATTACGACACCTCCTCAATAATTACATTAGCATTTGTTTACATTGGCCTCCAGGCGTGTGTAAGGCCATGCATCTTAAATACACACACACGCACAATCTTAGATCTTGAAAAGTAATATGGCACTGAATCACTAGAGACAGGATACTGCTGCTGCATTTTCTGTTGCTGTTAAACTTTCAAGCAACTTGCTTTTCTTACAACACTTGTTAGCGATGTTAAAGCATCTATTTCCTATCAAATATACATGAAAAGAACACTTGAACATCCTGAATCTGGAGTCCTGGAGTGACGCTTTAGTCAAGTGTACTGCATTCTTTTTTTTATGCTGTTTTTTTTTTTTTTTTTTTTTTTTACAATTTGTGATTATGCTATGAACTAATCCTCAATGGCTGCAACTAAAGATTATTTCCACTATAATTTCAATGACATAATTTTTCGACAACAAATCCTTAAAAATAAAATAAAATGTCAGACAATGATAAAAAAATCTGTACAGGCCAATGGGTTTTCTTTGACAGACCAGCAGTCAAAACCTAAAACACACTTTACTACATTTAATGTATTTTTTTAAAGGATCAAAGAACTACCTGATTATTATTAAAATATGGCAATGTTCTCAAACTGATTACTCAATTAATCCTTATAGCCCGAAACTAAATGGACACAGAGATAGGTTAATTCATATCTAATTATTCACACAAGTAATGTAAAAGGTACTCACAAGTCAGCTCAAAATTACACAAAGATAATGACACCCAACCGACACACGGGTACACACATGACATTTCATGTTTTTGCTTCCCAACTAACTCTCCATTTTTCACTCTAATTTGCAAACGTACGCCTGCTTCCTCTGTGTGTAATTCATTAGTAAACAATAAAAAGGCGTTAATTGTGCTCCCCAGAGGCAGCTGTGCGTTCCCCCCACTGGGAGAGAGGCACCCGCTGCATCTGAAGTGGCTTTGCCCCACAATTAGAATAATGCCTTTTTGACACACACAAACAAACATGAGACACCAAGAGGAGGAGGACTCTGTGTGTGTGTGTGTGTGTGTAGGGAGTTAAGTGGAAGTGTGTGTTGGAAATAAGCAGTGCTTTCTGTACGGGGGCTTTACATTATCACACTGTGTAGAAAGGGGGAAACAGGCAGACAAGACAAAACAGACAAAGTTGCTTTTGTTTAAATAGATATATGGCAGACAAAAAGAAATAGTATGTGAAAGAGAAGGAAAATTAGGGAGGATTTTAAAAGATAACGATGAAGAAAAATGCAGAAATAGAGGAGACCAGAGACAGACATGATCAGGCACAGCCATGAAGAGAATAGTTTTTCTAAAACAGAAATGTTGAGACATTTATTGGTCAATGGTCAAGTGTTATAGAGCCATTCATACAATATAGCAGGGCTGTATTTATATTTTACACTGTGGGACTGTATATCTATGTTCTATATGTGTATATGAAATTCAGTCATTCATGGATGATGCAGGTATTTTTTCTCTCTCTGTCTCACAAGGTGTAAAGCAACACCCTTTTATAAACATCCTCCTTTTCAAATAACTTTCATAAGACAATCTACTATTACTAGGCTATTATTGCAATGACGTGATAGCCACAACCGCTTGACTTGGACTAACACTTGCCCTAAATCTGGCAGGAAGTCCAGTATGCACCCAGCAGGCCTCCAACTTGTTTGCTTACCTCACCACAGTGATGACAGACACAGTGAGACACGCTAAACTGAGTCTACGGGCCCAGCACCGCTCCCATTAGTCAAAAGCAAACATGTCCCATTATAAAAACAAATAACCTCACGGCAGTTGGTAAAAACAATCCTACACTGTGTATAATGAGGCACTACAAGCAGCAAATTTTATCTATTTCTAGGACGCCCAGTTCCAAGGGGCTATTATTATCATCAATAGTCCTGAGGCCAACCAGACCAGGGAAAATCTGCAGATGGATTTATGCCTGTTAGAGCAGACACACAGAGGCCTAACAAAGGTCAGCTAGGTCATCTCTGGTAAGACTGTGGTCAGATGGTCAGACTACAGTTACTCTTATTGTTCACTCTGTCTATCAGTTTATGCAGTCACCAGATTCCTTTCATGACTGAGCAGAAATGATAGAAAAACAAAAAAACTATAAAATGCTATTTCTTCAAATACTTTGAGAGAGTTGAGTGCCCCATTCAGGGCCACTGGGAGCTGGAGCAAATCCCACTTGATACTGGATGAGGGCAGGGTACATACTGGTAAACTACCAGTCTACCGCAGGGCTGCCATACAAAAATAACCTACAAGCAATTTCAAGTGGCCAATTGTTTACACCAGTTTGATTATAGGAGAGGAAGCTAGAGTACCTGGAAGGAACCCATATGGGTTTGGGTTAGGGTTAGCACAGGGAGAACATGCACAAAAAGGCCCCAGCCCTGGGTTTATTATTATTATTCTTATTTTCTGTGAGGCAGCAGTGACAGCCTCTCTGTCATCTGATTTACCCATGAAGTCAATTAAAAAAACCTCAAAGTTAATTTCAGTTTACAGAGAAGATGTCCTGGACACTTTACAACAAAATGATTTTGTGTAAGCATTCAAATCCAACATCATTTTCACAAATCTGGCAACATATCACTCAAGATTATTAGTTTTAAAACTACAATAAATTCTCATTTCCTTTGTACTGAGATAAAATGAATTACATGCAATTTCTCAAAAGGTGCATGACGAAGTGTCCGAGAGCAAAAAAACCCCAGACAGACTGCTGCCTTTGTGCATGCCTTCTTACTTCGGTCTGTCTTCACATTCTTTTTAAAGTTAAAGAAGACTTGGGCTCCCAAAAACTTGCAAATGTACTTATCTAATACTTTGTGGGGGAAACCAAATGATACCTCTCCATTATAAAATATGTTTGAAAACCTGCAGTAAGAAATTCAGTAAAAACCAGCATCATCGTGGATTTAGACTCAGACTGAAAAAGTACAAAACTGAAAAAACTCACTTGATAGTTTCAAATATCGAGAGAGACTGTCATGCAAAAACAGTGGGACATCAATGACATCATCAGTACATCTGCCATGACATAAATCTTAATCCTAACACTGTCACCATTATTATCTGTCAATAAAGAGCTTCAATATCTACAGACCCATGCGTGCACCAGCCAACTAAACAAACTCTTTATGCTGGAGTTGATATGCTCAATATTCATCACATTATATTTTTAAAGTCTTCATCTGTTTCCATTTTCCTTAATTTGGTACATTTTGCTCAGGCCTCTTCTGCATCTGCCCCCCCTACACACACACACACACACACACACACGCGCCACCGCCCCACAAACAAACACACAGATATATCCCATACCGGGGAAAACAGAGCCCCTAGAAAATGCAATATTTCTGTTTTTAATATCGAGGTCTATAGGATCAGGGCAGAGATGGGTTCCATGGCAATATGTGTATTTATATATTTTATAAGGAGAAAAAAAATCTGCCTATCCGTGTATGTATTTGGGAAGCCTGGGCCAGTGCATCTAAGCTCATCTTATATGAAAAATAATGTTGTGTATGGCTATACTTTTATATATAATGGCAATATGGGATCAGGGCTCTTTTACAATGTGCCATACTTCAGGCTAGGACTAACAGCATTTTACGGCCCGCCAGCAGTTCATCTTCATGTCTCAGGCAGGCAGGAGCACTGCATAATAATGTCGTTTCCTGCCCCCAAATGCTATTTCACAGGCTGGGGCTCATTTCTCAAACTTCACCACTTTTACAATTTCCCAAACTTTTATTCCCGTCATTATTACCAACAAGATTTCATTACGTATTTAGAATGTAAACAAGTCTGAGTAATGACACTCCCCCATCTCACTGGAATCATTCCGGCTGATGGCTGTGCCACTATCTCGGGTGCGTGTAGTTGTACAGACACACAAGTTGAAACACACAGGCTCAAACATGCATGCGGCTTCAACAAATACACAAAACCCCATGCACTGCGGTTTACACACCCACAACATACTAAAAGTAGACATACATATACTCGTGTAAAACACCCTGGCCAAAATACAACTCAAAGGCAGTAATTTACAACCCAGTGTATATGTGTGTGTGTGTGGTATGCACATGCATGCATGTGTTCCTGATAAAGGGGGGAGGGGGGTGGTGGTGGTGGGGATGGGGTGTGTGTCTGTGGGGGGGTGGAGTTTTATACTCAACTCACATAAATCATGTAGAAGAAAAATGAGCAAATGTGCAGGCTAACTCATCTTCTCCCCATCCGGAGAAAATGAAATTCACTGGAATACCTATCAAAACTGCAATCATCCAGAGATAATATCTTCTTTGGTCTATCTGCACTTTCCGATTTAATTTCCTCCATGCCCTTGACATCCAGCGATACCATTAAGATGAAGCACATACAGTAAGGGAGCAGTTCTCACGTTTTGATGTATGAGATCTCCGCACTTAATGTAATATCATCATTTGAAAATTAATGCAATTTTTCTTTTGTTTGTGGAGTGTGTGTCTTGTTTGTTTTGTTTTTTTTTTTTTGGGGGGGGGACACTTAAACCATGGTGAGACAGTCAGCACAATGGAGAAAAAGACAAGTGATATGGGGTGGGGGGACTACATAGTACCACGGACCCCCCCCCCCCCCCACTCCTTCCATGCCAGAATGACATGCAATTACGTCTGTGCCTACCCCAAGTCAGAGGTCACTCAAATTACTCCATCATTTAGCTGTGCCGTCGAGATGAGAGAGAGAGGAGACACCCCCACACCCCAACTATACTTCCACATCCTCCCAACCACTGCCACCACATCAAATATCATGATATCATTAGTGTAATAAGGATGGAAATCTGTTTGCCGATTGCCTACCCCCCACCCCCCTTCTTTCCTTCTTTATCTGTCCAGATCTCTTGCTGGGCTCTTTGCAGTACTTTATCCTTTACAGCCATATTACAGAGGAAGAAAGACTGACTGAGACAAAGAAATACAAAGAAAGAGAAAGAGATCCATGGGGAGATAAAGGCAAAGTGTTTGATGAGACAATTAAAGTTTGAAAACATCAACAAAGGCAGAATAAAAGTAAGGAAGGAGACAATTCTACATCTTTCATGGCAGTGAACTCTCACCGTCAGACAGCTCCATGTTGTCTCACTGCCATATTCAGTGATGCTGTGTTTGTTACATTCTTGGGGTAAGCGTGCCATCCTGGCTACAGCTGTTGGTTCCTATCTGTCAGTAGGCCAACCAAGCTATTTTCCTCAGTAAACTTTTCAACTCTCCAAGGGACATTCAGACGACATCAGCCACCCCTGAAGAAAGCTATGTGCACACCAGTCTGGTGCTGTAGCAACCAAATTCAACTAAAACAAATACACTGTGAGGTAGAAGAAAACATGTGGCCAATATATCTAAATATAGAAGAATTTAAATTTTCCTTTCCACCACATTTTAAGATTTTGATGGATGCTTACAGAGGTGGAGTAACAGGAAAGAGCTGATCAGACCACGATATTCAAGATTTCTGTACCTATTGGTAATTCAAAATCCATTACTATGAAATAATGTTTGTTTATTATTTATTTATTATTGCTCTTTAAAAACATCACCACTCAGAAAGACAAAAAAGGCTAACTATACCTTGACAAGACTTTTCCTGCCACTCATACTTTCTCTGCAACCTTCAACTAACCTCTGAACTGGCCTGTCCTGCCCTCTTACATCATGGCCTCATCTCGAGACCTACGAGGTTTCTGGTTTCTCTCCCTTGTTTTTATTCCACTTGTTTCTTCTTCTATCCTTCCCCAGACAGTATGTGCGGTTGAACGATGGGTACCGCTGCTGGTTGAGCCAATAATCCTGATGAGGCTGATTCTTCAAATATTGATTGAGCTGCTGGCTTTCTTCTACTTCGCTCTAAGAGGCTGTGCATCTGGACTGATTAGCTGCTGTAGGCCACCTCTTTCACCATCGCTCTATTTCTCCCAGAACAAGAAACCCTCCAATCCAAACTGAGGCATGCGTGTGTGTGTGTGTCCATGAGTGTCTGCTTGGACGTGTATGTGCCTGTGTGCACAAAAGCAGAGACTAAAGTGGAGCACTGGGAGCAATTAACTTCAGTCTTTTTCTCTGCATTGCTACTGATCGCATGATTCAGTCAATCTGCTGAAATACGAACACAAAACAAACATGAACAATAAAACAAACCTCAGACCACATAAATCTTAATTGCCCACCTAATTAGTGCACCAGTCATTTGCTCATACAGTTAACTGAACAGGAGGAGGTAATGTTGGTATTCATTATGAAAAATCAAGCACAAGAATGATTTGAACAAACTCTTGATTGTTACATCAGGGTGAAAATTTGGCAGATATTTGTCTGCTATGAGTAAACAATAAAACATTTGCTGACAACTACACAAAATATTTCAAATGAATTTAGGAAAAAAGTGAGTTTTGGTAGAGACCAGCGTGGTGATAGTTGATGCACTAATTTTAAGAACGAGACATTAACACTAACATGTGTTTAGAAATCTAGAGAAATGTATGTGGGGTATAGAGGGAAACAGCATTTCTAATAGCCCCGAAACTCTACCTCAGAGGGAGACAAGCTCCATTATTTACAGTTTTCTGTCCCGAATCATAATCAGAGTCTTGCGCTCCCCAGGCAGCTGACTACTGGGGAGCAATCTCCCCATAAGCATAAACACACCCATAAATTCAAACGCTCAGTATTCAGGTATTCAAATTTCCAGAAACATATATACAAAAAATGCTCCGGGAAACATTCCAATGTGTGTGTGTCTGTGTAAGTGTGTACTGACTAACTCCGGATGAGTATTAAGACACAGCAGTAGCTAAGAATCAAACACAACATCAATAACAACATGTTATAATCTGTCCCTATTGACTCACTTTGTGCTCTGTACCTCTGTATAAAACTGCATGCAGGGGCAAACTAGCTAATCCCTTCCAAGAAACATAATGTAAACATACTTAGGTGTGCAATACCAATCCTTAGAGGAAAATATGTAAAGGCAATCCAGTTTACATTCATCTACATTGTTGCTGTAATGATATGACACACAGATAAACATTGAAGGTAAATTTGACTAGATAAGTTTGCAAGAAGTGTGAGGATGAAAAATCAGCACACTACTGAGTGACCTCTCTCATATATATAGTTCATATATAGGTATTTGTCAGGGCTGTCTACAGATTATCTCTTACGTCTTATTACAATTAGTTCACTTTCCTCCATTTGCATTTACCAGGAAGACTCTCAACAGGAGACAGGCTACGTAATGTTTCCCAAGATATAAATGTCCATGTATTGATTAATGCTGTTTATGTATGTAATCCTCTCTTGAATAATTCACAACACCTTTTATGGAGGACCACATCCATCACACCTTCAGACCCTCCCACATACATCTCCAAACCCAAAGTATGACTATTACTATTCCAACACAACACAGAAGGGTGATATTTCAAGAGAGTCTGAAATGTACCAGTCAACACAGAATGTCAGTTATTTGAAAGCAGTGAATCAGTGCATGGACCTGTGTACTCTGACCTGTGTCAGAGTACAATACTTTAAATTTCCTAACTGCTGACTAACTGCAGCAGAATAACAGTATAAATGCTCTTAGGGTACAAAGTGAAAAAGTACATGAAGAACCTAAAGTCTCATCCCACTCTAATCAGAGTCCTTAAGAGACTCAATAACAATGTTAAGAAATAATTCTGCAGCTGAGTTTGCCAATGTTGTAATTTGGAGTCAACTCTATCTGATCTGCTGCTTTCGGTATTGGAGAGTTAACTGAGAAGTGCTTGAATTTCGGGGTCAGTCTTTTGTGTAGCATATTCAGGGTCATTTGCGTAGCACGTGGTGGGGAGGAGGGTCATTTGCGTAGGGTGCTGGGACCTGCAGTTTAGTATGCAGGGAGGCAGGGGAGGGAGGGCATGTGACATCTACAGAGAGCCAGGACCCTCACTGACCCCTGTCTATAATTCATCCCCTGGAATATGGGGCACATCAAACCTTGGTTCCTTCCCACCCAAAAAGAGAAGAGAGAACCTTTTCACTTTGTTGCAAGGCACTCTGACCTCGTATTAAAGCAAGTAGCGAGAGAAACCCAGGAAACGGCCATTAAATTTTCAGGGCCATCCCGGGAGAGCATTTCCAGCAGGCCGTCAATTCATAGATGGGAGAAGACTGAGGAAAGGCCCCATGCTGACAAGAGGAGCAAGAGAGAAAAGTAAAGCAGGAGGGTGTATATGTCTGTGCCTAAAAAAAAAAACCAAAGAAAAAACTTTCCATGTGCAAAGGTGGTTGGATATGAAAATCCCAAAAATATCTACAATTACATGCAAAAGCCAGGAGAGCAGGGTGGATAACTAGTATGTATGTGTTTGGGCAGAACTGGTGATAAATGAAATACTAATATAAAAGCTAGACCAGGCCCTAGGGGAGACACCACCCTCCCTCTTCCCCTGTTTTCTCTGTTTTTCTCCCCCTGCCTGTTAGCTGCAGGTATTCAGCTCCAATTCCGGAGGTTTCATTAGAAATGCAGATATCAAAGTGCATGTGTTTGTGCGTTTGTGCGTGTGTGTGTGTGTGTGTGTGGGATTAAAGAGGGGGGTGTCGAATAGAACTTACCAGATGTTCTAATCTGCCTTTGATGTTCCCAGCATCCCTGCAACACAACAACACATTTCCCCCACTGTAAATAAAGTGCCAACACAAAACCTCATTTAATAAAAAGAGCATTTTTGCGAGCACAGACAGCCACACATCCACAAGGGTAGAAAGGCGCACACATTCGGAAGCGTACATATACACATTAGAGAAAGAAGAACAAACTTCTGCACAAATTTCTAAATATTTTAACATGTTTGACTGGAATATTGTCCATGGCTAATTCTGGCTACCTGGGATTGGGACAGTAGCTAATCAATTAGTCTACATATTGTTTTCCCAAACACTGAATACACTGTTGGTCTATTGATTATCAGATAGTGGCAAAACACGATTACCATAAGTCTCTTGACATCAAGATGATATCAAGTTAACTTTCATAATAAACTACACCAAGAAGAAATATTTCCATGTCAGAGGCAGTGAGATTTTTTTTTTTTATTACAAACTTCAAGGGGTTATCAAAATGGCTACAGAACATCTTTCCTCAACTGATAATAGACTAGAAGCTCAAATAAGTTCAAGCTGAAATCCAAGCATAAGTTATCATAATGATCAAACTCTTTTTGTATTCCTCTTATCAAATACACTGACCTGCTTTTAGAGAAAATTATCTTGATGACATCATAGAAATTTTGGTTAGTCAAAAGAAAAAAAAGAAAGCTCTACATAATGAAGAATTATTATAATTTTTAAACTTCAGACCAAAGTGCTGTGTGTGTTTGCATCGATACCAGACAGAGGTGGACTAATATTGTTGCCACGTTGCTGGCAGACCGAATTATTATTTCCAACTACAGAGAAAGAAGTGGGAGCTTATTATCTGTGAATTAATAAAAAATGTGCGTATGATTATCAGGGTAGCAACAGCAGAATGGCGAGTCGAGGAAGTGGAGGCGGAGAGGGGGGAGCAGTTGGTTTTAAAAAGAGCAAATTGGCAGTAAATAATAGATGCAATTTTGGCACATTTCAAATTTGCAGCAGTGGAAATCAAAAGATCAAAAGAACACAAACAGCCCCTGTCCCCTATCCCAGTACGCCCCCACCCAACTCTGGCTCCCATTACTGACAACTCTACCCTGGTCGTGGAGTTTCACTGTGTGCGTGTGCGTTGAGAGAGAGGAAGGCTTATCGACAGGCTTCAGTTGCTAATGCAGCCAGCAGCATCACAGTGTAAATCGACACCATCTCTAAAATTACATACTGTCTAATCCATCCCATCCTCCATCCCTTGCTCTATTCCTCTAACCAACTCTCTATCCATCCATCCATTCATCAGGCCGAACCCAGTGTGACCACAAATTCAGGACATTCCCACATCATCAACATTTCAGCATTCAAGAGCAAAGAGGCGAGGAAGAAAAGATGTTTTCTTGATGCTTGTTTATTCTTGTGCACTGTCAGTGAGCCGCATGCAGACAAGTCAACCACTTAAGGCAAACTTCATCTAGCTGTAATTACATTACATTCTGACAAACACCCCGCCACATTCATTATACATGATGGGCGCCCGGCAACCAGACAGCAAGACATTTGTTACCGTGGTGACAGTGTGTGTAATCCGCTAATGAAGCGCAATTAGTGAGAAACAATCTAACACAGGGGAGACGTGGCACTCGATCCCTCCTCCTCCACTCAGTTCCTTTCACTTTTTTCATCCCCCTCTCTCCTCACACCCCTTTTTATAACCACATCTTTTTTCCTCTCTTTTATTTTTGTGATTCAACCTTTATTAAGTTCTTCACTTGCATTTAATCTCCCAGTCTTTCATCTGTTGTCCTGACTTCATCAAGGGCAAGCTGTCCAGTGCTGTCTGCACCAGGGCCGAAGGGATTGCTCTATCCATTAGACACACATGGCTGGTATGCTCATGCGCGCGCACACACACACACACACACACACACACACACACACACCATTTTACATCCTCATCTCGCTTTCAAAACATCATATAATCTGTTGAGGTCTTCAGGGACAGGGCTTTTCTTTTCTCCTTATCTCTCTCTTCCCCTCCCTTCCTCCTTACTCTGTGCCTTCAACGCAGAGGCAGCATTGATTTCTGAATTACGCCACAATATTAAATAATTAATATACTTGCCATGATTGATGTTTTGCATTAGGCCAATATTAGGTTATCAATCAAAATCCACTTGGTTTAATGTAATAATATTGAAAATGTGTCAGTGCCTGTTCATCCAATTTGTAGTGGAGGCAGGCCAGATAGTAATGGTGGTGTAGCACAAGGCCTCAGAGACACTGTGGCCTGCTTACTACAACTATAGGAGCACATTAAGGTCCTGGCTTACAGCACAAGGGAGGGAGGGGCATGGTGGGAGGAGAGCTGAGGGGAAAACAAGGAATTATACCAATGAAGCACAGGTTTGACTTGTTGAGAGGCAATTTGAGCTGTGCTGGACATCTTGGTCTGCCCTCTTTGAGGAATATTAACTTATGGCACAGTAAAATCCTTGGTACCATCTATACACAGAATATTTTACATGAACATTTATTAATTTACAAGTAATTAAAAAAACTACTATGAATTGTTGTATAAATTTTATAGTTGCAAGGGGAGACTTTGTCCTGCTGAAGAGCAGGTCGGTAGTTGAATCCTTGGCTGCTCCTGTTAAGATGGAGAAGAAGCTAAACCTCAAATCATCTATTATTCTTGTAAAAATTTAATTTAGAATTCAATTTCAAAGCATCTAGGTATATGGCACTCAAGACACAGTATGATCTAACAATAACAAAGAGCAGCATCATCAAGGATCATGGTCATCAGAATCATCATCACCTGTTCTATAAAATATGAGACATGGTAAGTATAAAAATGGGCAAAGAGTGCCCAAATGAAAAGGAGAGCTATTCCGCACAGTGAATATTGTAAACACTCAACTATTGAATGACAACATTTTGCCTAGTAATGCTCTAAAATGTTGGCGAATCAAACGTTTTGAGGACCTGAAATATTTTGTGTTCCAACATTTTTTTTTCTTCTGAACAGCCTTCAAGACAGAGTGGGAAATAGAGAGATAGCAAATGAATTGGGGGCTGTAGAGTAATGTATTTTGTTTTCCAGGAAATGGCAATTAATTATCTGGAGTCAATTACGTAAAACTGGACAAACAAGTGAAAGTGTTACACTGAGACAAGGTCAATACTGACAAATTTAACATGGTAGCTGTATCCATCACACTGTTGCCACTTTTCTGCTTTCTAATCCCAGTACTTTTTTCTCTCCTCTCTCCTTCTTTTATCTGCTTCCATCGATGGGCATTCTTTTCCACTTGTTGTTTCTTCCATGAATTTTCTTTGCCTCTATCACTCACAGTGCATCGTCTCTCTCACTGTGTCCAAGATGCTTCTCTGTCTCGTGCACTCTAACGAGGATCTTTAAGCTGTTGCCTCATTTTACCTCATCTCTCTTCCCACCTGTCATTTTGCACTCTCCCAATCTCCCGCCTGCATCTCCTTCTCCCCCCTCAGCCCACTGCTGCGGCACCAGCTCCACCACTCACCCTCATAAACCCTGGCGCTCTTGCGAGCAGGCAATTAATTACAGAGTCAGCACCAGATGAGTTGTCATTTGTGGTCAAGTTCCTGATAATTGCATTAGGTCTTCAGGTTTTTCTAAAATGCCCTGCCCTTTTTCCACTCAACCCCTCTATTTTTTTTTCTTTCTGTCTTTTTGCTCAAACCCCCTTCTCTCCCACCCCTTGACATGGCCGAGATGAATATCTTTAGTCAGTCAATGGAGGCGACAGAGGGACTTAACATGCAGAGGCAGTCTTTTTATTTCCAGCTGACAGAGCTGCCCATTAGCCCAGCACTCATCAACCATGCATTACCGCTCAGTTCTGCAGTCCTGTGTGTGGAAGTTTTAACCCCTTTCACTGTCCACTACTGCCCATGTTTATCACATAATAACATGGCGTGATTTAACGGGCCCTTGCTCACTGGCCGTATTAAGTCCTTTAACTGTCCCACATAAGTGTCTGCAGGGATGTTACTGCACTTGACTGGCTGTATCTGTGTGTAATAGCAGCCTAACTGGTCATTCAAAGAAATTACCTCTATGCTTTCATTATGATATTTTACCTTTCACATAAATGCACTGCAAGAGAATTCATCTTTTTGTATGGTTTCGGATTGTTTTATGTCAAAAACAAAAATGTCTGCTCATCTTTATGCATTCATACTCACAGGTTGACAAATTCAACTAAATGGTAATTTACTGGATTGGGAAATTGTTATTTTCATTTGTGCTTGATGTGGAATCTGAATTATTTTCCAGGGCTCAAAAACTGTGGTGGACCTTTCCATAAAAGGGAAGACAAACCTATGACCAAGTTGTTACTACTGTACTTTTTTCCCCTCAAGCATACTCCACCTCTTTTCCTTGGCATAAATACCATTTAGACCTTGAGCAGCCTGTCAGCCTTCAACCTGATATCAGTCACAGATAATGAGGAGATGAGCAGAAAAGAGAAGCAGCAAAGGGGAGACAGGACACTGTAAGGCTGTGAAAGAGACATCATTCAAAAGAGAAAATGTGTACTTGTGTGCGTGTACGTGTGTGTTTGTGTGTACTCCATTTTCCACAGTTGCATGCCTTGTCAAGCATGTCATTGAGCATTCATATGTTGTTTGATAGAATGGCAGGCATATTTATTACAGAGCTGATGTGATGGGGACACGAGAGTTAGCATTCATATACGCAACACACAGTCCACATCAGCGACATCTGCCTGTTTAACTAATAGAAGGCAAAAGCTTGATATTAAGCAGTCGAAGGATAAGGACAGACATACAAACACACAAACGTAATAATACAGGGAGCTCAGTTTTCCCGCAGGCCTGATTGCCATCTCCATAGACTCTTTTTAACAGGGCTGCCAATTGAAAGTGAAATTGTATTCTTGTAGAGCCACCTCTTTGGGTTTTTACACGGCTAAGAGCAGAGATGCACACGCACGCACACGCGCGCACACACACACACACACACACACACACACACACACACACACACACACACACACACACACACACACAGAGGAAAGGATAATGCAGGGGTAAGTCAGGGGCTGTCACTCTTCCATGCAGAACACACACAAGAGGGAACAAAACAGTGACTTATGCTTCTATGCTTTCTCTGTAACTCAGTATGTGCGCGCACACACACACACACACACACACACACACACACACACACACACACACACACACACACACACACACACACACACACACCCCCACACCCACACCCACACCCACACCCACACCCACACAGGTACACAAGCAACCCCCTTCCCAATGAAGGGGGCAGTACTTTAGCATAATCCCAAAATGGTAGAGAAAAGCAGTCCATTAAAAACAGAGCTAACAAATTCTGCACTTTATGTTTCTCTGAGGGAGGGTGAAGTGCAGTCAATAAAAAAGTCAGAAAAGGAGGAATAATCTTTGAGCACACACACACGAACACACCTGCTCATATGTGGTCCATGTTTGACACCTGGACATGAACATGGGAAAGAGAGTGCGAGAACACTGCTTGTATTAGTTTAACAGATGGCGTAGAAGTGTTGCATAATTACTTATCATCATACCATATAAATTAAAAAACAGACATTTTGACACGTCATTTCACTAATGAGCACATTTGTGGTTGCTGCTTCCTTCTAAGCTGAACATACACAGATCAGATATCACATTCGGTACAAACCTCACCAAAACCTGACAAAAACAAAAGTCATAGTGAACAAAATGCTTGGTATTGATGTTCCACTGCCAACAATAACACCAGAATCACAACAAGGTACCGCACACAGTGTGTGTTGTAGTCAAAGAAACATGACTATTATTTAATTAAAAATTCAAAAATATATGAACTTGATGTCTGATTGATACCATGTGAATGTGTTGTTTGTGTCACTCTGAGTACTAAAAAATTTAAAATCTGTAGCATCTGTAGATCATGCCTGGGAAATCATCTTGAACAAATTTTCTGCCAGAAAAATCTGGCTAAAACACATACACACTCATACATGCATTGAATCACACATAACATGAGATAGCAAGGGTTTTTCCCAAAGGATAGACCGTATCTCCTGCTTCTCCATCTAAAAAAAAAACCACACACACACACACACACACACACACACACACAAACACACACAGTGCTGAAGGGAATTATATCCTGCGGCCAAGTTTTAAAGAAAATTGACTTCTTTTTAGTGTGTTACATTGAGGGAGAGTGGGACAAAGACAGAAAGAGAGAAAGCAAAGGAGAGAAATGGAGAGCAATCAATTTCCCCGCGGTTTCTTCAATAGCCAGCAGTCCTTTTCATACCTCCCAATTAGAACCTTTCCTAATCAGAGAAATACCTCTCCATTATTGAGACCAAGACAATAACACTCCCCAACATTTCTGCCTGCTCCAAAACTCTGTAGATTGCAGTACTGGTACACAAAGAATAAAGCACTGGGCTGTAAGGTGGGGGGGGGGATGCTTGTGTTAAAATCACATGTGGAAATCTTTTGGCTCTCCTCACGGCCCCAGAAAAACTGATGGGGAACAATGGCAGCCCGGCGCAGCATCTGTCATGGCACAATATAAAAAGATGATCTTGGCATCGAATGGACAAAAAAAAAAAAAAAAACCTGAAAAAGAACGAGCGGGATAGAAGAAGACGGGGGAATGGAGGGGAGGGGAAGGGGAGGAGAGGGCCAGGCGAGAGGTAATTCATTTGCAAATCAGGCCCTGGCGCTCAGGTCTATTTCAAGCTGCCAGTGGGTGCCAGGAGTTAACAAGGTAATCAGTTTCAATCCTGCCCTTCAATTGTACATCACACCCTCATCCAGAGAATACCCAGCCCTTTCTATAGACACAGAGGGGGGAAAGTAGAAATCTGGCTGCCGACTGGCTGCACACACAATACACACAAACACCTGAAGACAAATGTATATCTATATACAGGAACCCATGTATTTGTGCTCACTGACTGGTTATTAATAGCCAAGTATACACAAAATGGTCTTACATGCAACTCTACCAGAGTAAAGATCAGTCAGTTCATTATTTCAGATGTTTGGTCACGCAAACAGGTCAAATATTTGCTGATTCCAGCCTTCCAAACATGACTGCTTTTTGTCTTGTTTGAGTTACAAGCTGAAACTTGGGTGAGTCAAATCTTTTCAAAGAGACAGAAGTTGTGAGAGCCCACAGTCACAATATTTTTGATATGGGTTAATCACAGATAATCTAACATATGTAAAAAAAAATCTACCAAAGCACTGAGAAATGCTTATTTATCAGTCCTTATCAGTCTTTTTTAGTTTTTCACACCATATGTTAATCATCTATAGCTATCAGTTTCATTTGTCTGCGTGATGCTGCCATACCCATATTTAAAATAGCTTGAATAGTTACACATAAAACTTTAATATTAGATGCTTTTTCCAAGATATAATTTTTGTTGCAAAGGCAACGATTTGGGGACGTCTACTTCCAACATATACTAAAATTAAAATTTTTCCTTCCCCAAAGACATCCCTTACAATAATTCAATCTGAACCCGAACGAATGAGAAAGTATCAGTGAGGACAATGCTGTTATGAACGTAAAAATGCTCCAAACAGAAGTGGTAGAAAGAAACCAGAGAGCCTAAACCTGTTCTAATCCTTTCTTCCTCTCTCTGTATCCCTCTCTTTAGCCTGTGTCAGCTGTAACCGGCTGGCCGAGAGGCAGTTAGCCCACGTTAGTCCCTCATCTGCATAATCAATATGACAACCTTATTTTTCTGATGCAAACAGGATTTTGCTGCTGAGGTGTGTGTGTGTGTGCGTGTGCGTGTGTATGTGCCCAGTCTGCTTCTGGCCAGCCTCAGTCATGGCCCTCTTTAGCCCTAATTAGATTAGGTGCGATTATCCCAGCTCCCGTTACAAGTGTACAGGCTGGATAAAGTGGCCACAAAGGCCAGCCTGTCACAGGGACTGAGCTCCGGTCTGCAGGTTATCGGGGTCCAGGGAGACACACCGCGTACATTGTTATTCATATCATTGACACACCGTTTTCTACAGTGCCTTTTTCACTTCTCTTCATGCACTGAACCCCACCACCACCCTCCCCTCCTCCCATGTCTGGTGTCAAACTGGCGTAATCACGGGCCATGGTAAGTCTCTCCTCTTTTTCGCTTTCTGTCTGTCCGTCAGAAGACAAAACAACATGCCCCCAAGCGCTCTGCAGTCTGGCCTAGAGGGAGATATCAGGGCTCTCTGTGCATGTGCGTGTGCATGTGTGTGTGCGTGTTTGTGTATGTAGACTTCAAGGAAAAGTATGGTACAAAGGAGAAAGTTACCCCATGTTTCACACTGTAACAAATAACCAAACGAAGAGAGCAAAGAATAACATGCACACACAGGTCCATAGGACAGAGTGGTCAGCACCATACAGACTAAATCTCACTCTTAAGGCCTGGCTCTAATGTCATCAACTCACTACTGCCAACCAAAATAATCAGTTGCATCAAATATGAAAACTCATTAAAACAAAAAAATTGTGTTGAATGTTCGGTCACATATAATCTTTTTCGTCAGTCTGTGGGTAAAAAGTGAAGATTTATATATGTGCCTTTTTGTGTTTAGATAATATTCAACACTAGAAAACTTTTTTTGCTTCATGAACAGAAGGGTTTTGTAGAGAAAGGTACCACTCAGTACTAACACATTCATGCATAATGTGCCCACATATGTCCAGTACTTGCACAGTAATTGTTATATGTCATATGTATCTGCAAAAAAAAAATTGTGCCATAAAACTGGCCCCAATGGTATTATTCATCCTGATTAATATGTATTTGAAAATTTAACAAGATGATTTGTGCTCTTTTTCATTCTCTGAAAGACTCAAGGACCATTTCCCTGAAAACATTTTCCACATAGAGCTCAGCAGTGAAAGATTTCAGTAGGTCTGCTCAGATGTGTGTGTACACAGGGAAAAAAAGAAGAGAATTATTTTCACTCTGTTGATTAGAGAGCAGTGCCCAAGATATGTATACACCACTGAACATACTTTCCATGCCGTCAGATCTAGGCACAGAAGGAGGCAAAATCATGGAGGCATGGATACACGAAAAGGGAAAAAAAACAAAAAAACAAAAAAAAACAACTGAAAGGGTGAATGTCACTGAAAAAAGATACTGAAAAAAAGGAGGACCTACAAGTGTTGAGCGGTGGAGTATGGACTTAAAAGTGGTAGTTCTGCTTATTTGGCGTGGGGTTGTGTGAGCTTCTTATCTACAGTCAGTGTATTACCTGAGGTAGATTCAGATCAGCAGGAATACTGACACAGAAGCTGAACTGTGCTGTGTTGTTGTGGATGGGGCTAACCACAGAAATGCGGTTTTAGCTGTTTTGAAAACTTTCCTACAGAAAAGGCTTGTAACAGTGTCAATGCAGTCGCTGTTTGGAATATTTTTACCACAGTATCTTGCCATCAAACAGCCACTCCTATTGTTTCACCCATTAAATGTGGCACAAACCTAACCACACTTCACTCTGACTGAAAAATCTCATCTGTGCAGTCATTGTGCGCGCAGTTGTTGTGCTAGGACATAGTATTGTAACTGTTATAGATTTTACAAACCATAGAGCCAAAGAAAAGGACTACTCGTAAGTTAATGTGGTGAAAAGTTTTACATATTTTGTGGTTTTATCTATTCCCAAAACCAACGTGTCACAAGAATTGACCGACAGAAGTGAAAAACATGAGGTGTGATGTGATAAAAGATCAGCTGAAGCTAGAACTGGTGCTGAACGGATGTTATTGTAATAAAACATATGTTGTGTTATGACATTTCAACATTGTAAAACTGAAAGATTTTAATCGTATTGCAAGAAGCCTAAGTACAGCCTACATAATTACAAAAAGACTGTGTGCCCTGCTGTAGAAAAGTTGACAGTCGCAGAAAAAAAAATCAGCTGTGTGTGTGTGTGAGACAGAGGGAGAGTGTTGTGTGTGTGTCTGTCTGTGCCAGAGAGAATGAGTGTGAGAAAAAGTAAAATAACTATTAGGGAACCGCAAGGACTAGACTGGCAAGAGAGCAAGACAGAGCACATGAGAGCAAAAAAGAGAGAACAAGTGAGTGAGACATTAGTACAAATGAATTAAACATCGTCCCAGAGATCTAAAGTTGAGCTGAAGAAGTGGCAGATTAAATGGGTAGGAAAGGAAGGAGAAAGGGAAGTGGGGGGAGCAAGGCAGGAGGCTTGATAACTGTCTTGTGGCTTCTCAATGTTCAATATGAGCAGAGTGAGACCACCAAATCCCATCAGTGACACAAATAAGTACATCAGTGGTCACAATTGGACACACGCAGGCGTGTGATCGGTAACTGAACTCATTTCTCTGTGACAGAAAATACTGTGGAAATGACTGTCGACGTTCTCCAAGGACAATTATTACAATATGCTTCTCTCAGGCAATATTTACTTTCAGAACTGAGTCATGATACTTAACTGGACAACTGTAATGCTGCTTCCCCAGTCTGAAGTAGGTATTCTTGGAATGATCAATGCCATTAGGCAAAACCTGCAGAGCTGTATTTCTGTCTCAGTGCTGCAGAGGTCAAATGCGTGACAAAAGGTGCTTTCTACTAACAAAGAACTTTCCTCAGCTCCTCTCTGTCCGTTCTCTATGTTACTTCGTCTGTTGTCTCCAACTAAAAAACAACATCTCTTTCTTTATAAATGTATTCTCACTCTCAGTCTTTCTCATAAAGACTTCAGTCAACACCTTCCCTTGCCCCTGGTGCAGATGAATAAGCACTGGAGTCTGGAGAAAATTAAACATTAATGGTGTGTCTCTTTTACACATCATTCTCCATAACAATCTTCTCTTTTAGCTCCCCTCACTGCCTTCAACACCACTCTGCCTCCTTCAAACCAAACTACCCGAGCTTTTTCAGTGAGGGGGAAAATACTGAGAGCAGAAAAACATATTTTGTCTACAAGCACATTTACATAACCCTCCTAAATCGGAGCTGGCCTGTCATGTTTGCTGCTCATAACCTGCTGCTTATAATCCTTCCTGCATCCTCTTCTGATCCATAAAGTAGAGCAGCCAGCCACTTCAACAGCAGCCAGAACTGCCATCAGTGGCTCCCGCTAAGACAGGGCAGTAAAAAGAGGTGAGAAGAGGAGGAGAGGAGAGGAGAGGAGAGAATAAAAGAGGAACAGGGTAATTGGATTGGGGGAATCTTCTATTTGGCCAGTTCTGGTCTCTGTCATCACGCTCCAGGCCTGGCTCCTCTCAGTACCTACGTCAGCTCTCACACACATCAATACAGAGACCAACACAACACTAAAACCACTCCCTAATTTAGAAGTCACTGTCCTGTACACCACTAAACCCTGTTCAGCATCTAGTGTATGTGCTGTTTTTTTTGTTTGTTTTTTTTTTTTTTATGCGAGTGAATGTTTGCTTGTTTGTCTCGTTTAAGAATTCACTAAATGGTTAAACAGATTACAGAGCGCACTAAGTGGATTGTCACAGCTCTTGATCGCTCTCTCAGTGTCTCTCCTGTGATTAAAAGTGGCCAGATTTCTCTCTCTGTCTCTCTCTCCCCTCTCTACACAGGCACACAGAACAGGGACAAAGGTCATACTCAGGCATAGGCGCCATTTTCCTATAGTGACTGACAAAACCACAGAAGTTGATTGGAAAATTTTAGTGAACGATGTCATGATCCATTACGTCGGCTATAAAAATTTGTTGACACCAATTTTTGCGTCATATCATACAACTCTGTTGAATGATATGACTTGAATGATTATGACTAAATCATACACTGGCTCATTTATCACTGCAACACACTACTGGAAGTGGTGACGACTGTAACTTTTCCGCTGTCTGTAATCTGCATGGCTCGAAAGAAGAGGAATGTATACATTCCTGCGCAACAGCGACAAAGAGGCTAGAAAAGTGAGACCAAGAGTTTCTAATGAATGAGAACATTTCACAGAAAACAAACAGCAAAATGGGTTAAATGGGAACTGTGTAAATTTGACCCGCCACATCATAGAGGCTCTACAGCAGCGCAACACAAGCAGCCAGAAGCAGTAGGGTCTTTTTTTGACATTTGGACATGACTATTACTTTAAAGAGAGCTATTCTTGTGTTTCAAATATTTTCGTTAGGAAACACAGAGAAGTCTAATATAAATGTGAATAACATTGCTTCCAAGATTAGTTTTTTCTATATAACATAACAATAGTAACAGTAAGTAATATTACAGAATAACCAAAAAGAAGACTAAGACAGCAGGTAATATAATAGGCAATGGACAGTGAATTGGTATGTCAGGGTAAGAAAAAAAAGGAAAAAAGACAACGAACAGCAGCGAACAGCAAAACAAAAAAAAGAAAAAAGGAAAGATGTTAAAGCTAAACAGGAGACACATAATTTACTTTCCTCTTAAAAAGGTGGTCATTGGCCACCAAATCTTACTGAATCTAATTCCTCTAACCTATCATTTAGAACATATCAGATTTTCTCTAGATGGATGGTATCCGTTAATATCATTATCCATTGGTTAAGAGATGGCAGTGCTTTCCCTTCCAATGCAGCAGGATCAATTTCTTAGCGCAAAGGAGACCATAGGACAATGGGTGGTATTTTGCTTTTGTTTTTTTAGTTTCAGAAACACACAGAAAGACTAAAATTGGATCAGGCTTTATTTACACTTTCAAAATCTTTGTTAAAAAAAAAAAAAACTACAACAAAAAAACAAAAAACAAAAAACTAAATCTCCAACCAGAAAACCAGAAGCCTTGTAATTTTGGACACAGTCCAAAATTATGCATTACACTGGCCTCTGCGTTGTTGCATTTATCATAGATAGTTCTATGTTAATAGGAAGATGTTAACCTGTTCACCACTGTGCCTCATACTAAACATCAGTAAAGTGAAATAAGAGTGGAATCCAAACCTCTGCTTCTTTATTTATCTCTGTAACCGGAGACCCATTATAGATGAGGAGCTAGCAGACAGTTATAAAGGACAATTCTGCATTTCAGTCCTTTAAACTTTACAGAAACCATGACTTTATGTGTGTTTGAACTGTTTGAGCCAGGAATTCCAGAGCCAATGCAAAAAACTGTGGGCTGAACAGATACCCCTGCTGAGTGTCTCTGTATAGTTTGAATGTATGTGAAGTAGTGTGGGTAGTGAGGATTCTGGCATTAGGATTAGAGTACAGTAGTTTAATCCAAGAATTGAAATTGTATCCAAAACCAAATCTTTTTTGCACAGCAATTAAACAGGACTACCCTACACAATCAAAAACCTTCTTGCTGTTTAGACTGAAAATGAACAAATCATCCTCCTCAGAAAGCTTGGGAGGGAAAATGATATTTAGAATTTTAAAATTATGAAACGGGTGTCTATTATATATATATATATATATATATATATGAATCGGGTTTGGTCTGGGTGTCCCAGTTAAGCTACTTGTAGTCTTCTTGCTAATGATTTGACCAATATCTTGAGGTCTATATGACCCAACTTGTTCCAGATCTCTTGCTTTTTTGGGAATAAGGGTGATTACAGGTTCATTAAGACCTGGAGCAAGTGTGCCAGTTTCAAGGGCTGTTTTGTACATTTTCAAAAGATATGGGGCTAATATGGAGCTGAATTCTTATGAAACTCATTACTTATTACTGTCTGGCTGTGGTTTACCGCTCTGTAGACTGTACATTGTTTTGGTTATTTCATCACATGTGAATTCCTTGTTGAGAAAATGACTGTCCATCTGAGATTACACTTCTCCCAGAACTGTGAATTGACCTCTGGTGCTGTGCAGGCTTGTGAGGTATATTGTGTGGCAGAGACAACCAGAACAACTCTGTTAAGTCTCAGACCATCACAGCCAATTTGGTTTTCCATGGTAGAGCTCACACTGAAATGTATTAGACATAATAAATTCTTTTTATCGTGCATCTGGCCCTTACAAAGTAAATAACATTTTCAATTCACTGGGAGTTGTTTGAGTGCTAGAATAATGGACTGTTTGGTGCATAGGTATTCTCCACGATTACAACTTTATTTATATTAGTAGTGCAGATATATTAGAAATCCACTCATTCCTGCCTTTAAGACAGGTTTGGAGCATGGCCAGATGACGGATATTAACCCATCCAAATCAGTGGCGAAAGCAGGTTTGTCCACCATCACCCTACAGGTCTTATTATTTGTCTGTCTTGTGCATGTGTACACAAATGTCTTTCTAAAGAAGGTTTGCATCAGGTTCATTATCTGTGTGACTAATAACTATATTCAGCCATGGGCCAAGAAACACTGCAGCTGTGCACGTGTTTGTCTACTGAGACCCTGTGTGTGCGCGTGTGTATGTGTGTTGTCCACCCTTTACATGTACCCCCCACCCAAACTACACACACACACTCACACTTCAGCTTCACCAGTGTCTTCTGTTGCTCCTGGACACTAGGCTACCCCCCTTGATGCACACACAAATAAAACACACACTTACAACTCATTGATTTAAGTCAATCTTAGTGTATCCTAACCTTCCGAGGACGGTGTTTGAAGTCTCTCTTACCTCCCCAGACCCGCTCCCAGAGCCAGACACAGCCTAGAGTCCTTCAAGAGTGTAGAAAAACACACACACACACACACACACACCAACAAGCATCAGCCAGTGGTCCCATCCACACCACCCATACACTCACTCCCAACAGGCTGAGAGGATGCCGCAGGCAGGGGCTACATGCGTACAAGCACACACACAAACACACTTACTTTCTCTGTGTATTACCAACACTAATGAGCTGATAGATGTTCAACAGAGGCAGAGAAGCAGACAATCATTTCCTAAGAGTGAGGCAAAGAGGGAGAGAAAATCAACAGCAGTGAGTGGGAATGTGCGTGTGTGCTTGTGTCTGGGGTCTTGTTTTATTTTCTCTCTGCCTCACAGCGTCTAGGTTTCTAGAGGTTAAGGCTGAGCGGTGGAGCACAGCTAGCCAAGCCGAGGCCTGCGGCCCCTGCTGGGACCCCTGAGGTGAGGCCTGGTTCAGTTTAGCTGGTCAGGGGAAAACAAAGTAATGAGAAGAATTACTACTATCTTGTTCACAAAAAGAGATGGGAATGGGCAAGTTGCTGGGAATGGCTTGCAACACAAAAGCGTCAGTGACTCCACCCTTCATAAAATAAGCTGTTCTACAACCATGAACCCTGGAACCTGTGTAAGTGCTGCCAAATGCTAGCAGAGACAAAACTTCTAAATTATTCTTTCACAGACAAAGACATCAAAAGAGACTTTAATATAAGTTAGGGAGTCATTTAATTTCTTTAACCCCTAGCTCATTATACCAACTTCAGTTTTACACACACAGGGGAAAAGATGGCTCTCTGCTGCCATGACAGGTCTCCACTCTGCTCTCTGTGCCACCCCTGACCAGCCTTACTCAATGACTATGAAATTTAGTCAGATGGGCCAACATTCCTACTGTGACCTGGCACAGAGAAGGAGTTCACCCTAATTGGACAGATGTCTCTTATTGAGGAAGTGGAGTGCAGCTACCAGCCCATATTCTTCCAGTGCCTCAGTGACTGGTTACAGAGGAAAGCAAGGAGGCCGAAACCACCCAAAGAAAAGAGTGAAGGCATATCCTTCAACGAAGGGGACGAATGTGAGGAAGGTAACCGACGTGGTTTTATGTGCATTCATTTCATGAGAGAATAAAAAAGTAGTTCTGATTGTACACTCTCCATACCGTAACTAAATCCCCTCACAGATGATCAAAGTCTGAAATACCCTGCTGCAGTTAATGATGACAATACCTTTTAAAAACACAGAGTTGTAATTAAAATTTTTAAAAACTTGTCTCTGCGGAGAAAGAACCATCTGCTAACTGTAGATTTGACATTTCTGCCCATTAATTACAGGTGGGAATTGGGTCGGATATCAGGTGAAGAATGATGTTACATCCAAATTATACTTCTGTCAGTTGTCTGCCTTGGGGCAGATGAGCACTTGTTAAAACAACACAATGTTTATTTCTCCTGTTCTGTTCTATGGGAAATAGGAAAACAAAAAAGATGCAAAGTAGCTGGGCCACTTATTTGCAGGTTGAGAATCAAAGCAATTATATGAATTCATTTATCGATTCAACCAGGTTTCGAGTTTACATTATTAAGAAACCTTGTTTCAACTTGAGTGGCGTCATAAAGATGAGTCATGCTAAGAACTACTTCCACCAGTGTGGCGGATGAATATTGCGTCATGCAGGATTAGAGTGAGGAAGGCAGTGAGGGTGAAATCCACTGACGCCGTTTCATTGTGTTAATTTATGACTTATGTTCTGACTTACACCGTGTCATAAGAAATGATCGGCGTCCTAAGTCATGGAACCCATGAACAGTATTTTAATTATTGAGATTCTTAATGATCTATTGGATTTATGCCAGGAGGTCAACTGCTAAATGTTCCGGTTTCCCACCAGTAAGGGTCAGCTGTAACACAATGTCCTTAAAGAGTGTGAAACATGAATAATAAGTGCACAGAAAACTCAAAATTATGTCCTGAAATGTACAACTTAAAAAACAAACAAACAAAAACAAAACTATAAATCAAACCAATCTTAAATTGAGATATTGTCGCATTTTATTTTGAGCCCTGGAGTACACTAGATCAGGCTGTGATTAGTGGTTGATAAGAGAGTTTTCCATGTGGTTTAATTCATTAAAAGGAAGCTGTTCTCTCAGTAAATTAAGGCAGAAGATTACATAGCAAAGCTGACCTACTGACCCTGTACACAAATCTGGGTAAACAGTCACTCACACATACACACACAAAGAACCCCACAACTAAACACTTACCCTTTGCCACTGGTGAAAGGCAACAAGATCTCTTAACAACAGCTCGTCTTTTTCAATAAATTTTGCATGAAAACATGCTGCTGGAGCACCAAGTTGCCTGCTGTCATACTAGAGGAGTGTTAAATGTTTAATGACGACAACACCACACACATGCTCACACACAGAGTCAGTGTCAGGGTGCCGCTCTAAGGGGCCCCTCTTTCATCCTGACAGACACTATAAAGCTTCTCAGCCTCTTCTCCACCCTGCATCAACATCGCACTGCTTCGCTCCTCTTCCACCCAGCAAGAATGTGGATGTAAATGAGGTTGTGTGTCACAGTGTATGTATGTGAATGTGGGTGTACGTGTTTGTGTGGAAATAGTGAAGATCAGGGCTTCCGTAAAGACCCTACCCCCATCACTGTTAAGAGCAGAGGCAGAAAGAACGGAGGAGACAGAGGAAAAAGAAGAGGCATGTCAGACAGGGTATACTGTAGAAAACCTCTTTTTTTTTTTTTACATATTCTTTGTGTCTGCCTTTCTTCTGCTAAAGGAGAATTTGATAGACACCAAACTCCTATGTCAGCATCTGTTAAGTTGGGAACATCCATCCGTCAGATGGCTTTTGGACAGTGACAACATAATGTCAAGGTCCATAGACAGACCAGCTTCATTTCACTTTGCAGTAAAGAGGTTGTCAAATAAGGAAGAAATATAATGCAACAATTAAATTCTCATATTATGATTGGTTTAATTTAATATGAAAATTGCATTACATTTTCCGGGATCCCTACTTCAATCTAATAGTGTAATAAAGTTTAGTGCTAAAATATCATGAACAGAAATGCATATACATAAAACTTAGGTATATGTATATGCATTTTTTGAAAAATCCACCCACTGCATTAGTTCCTCTAAATTTACAGCGAATTACAAAAGCAAGAAGCTTGAAACTGCTGTGACAAAAAACATGAAAGCTGTTTCTTTAAACTAGAAAAAATTGAATACCTGTAGCTGTAAGATTAAAAAAAAAAGGTTTAAGTAACTTGGAATTCCAGACAGAAGGATAAACATTTGGCAATATAATAAAGCTGCAGGTGAAAACGCACACACAAAAATCAACAAACTTACTACATATATGAGCGCACACACCTGCAAACAGACAAGCTAAAGCAGGGTCAGAGATAAAGGAGGAGATTCCTATCAATGCTGAAGGATATTGAAGCCTTAATAAGAAAATAGATATAGTCTGCTGGCCTTACATTTCACTGTTAGGTTTATTTGTTTTTCTGATACGCATCTAAGAAAGGCATAACGTAATGGCTTCAAATAAAAGGAGAACTTTTCCTTTAAAAGCTAAGCAAAATCCTGAGTCCTCTGGTTTTTGGTGATGGCCAACAAAGCCTTTATAAAGTTGGTATTGAATATCTGTAGATTGCATTAGTTGCATTTTATCATGACAACATACCTGTTCTCTCTTTTCTCCCACAGGTGACTTAGATCAATTTCAAAACTTCCAGAAACCTGTTTGAATGGCACTTGCTAAATACGTACATATAAGTTCTAGAAAAATATTCTTTAAGTTCGATGATGGTTTCATGGGGGTGCACAAGCAAAGTCTTTTTTTTTTTTGTTCTTCAAATATACTGTTTTTGTCTATTAAGAGCCATAGCTACAGCACTGATTTTCATCATCTGATTGCAATGTTGCATCACAAATATATCTGAGGGAAGAAGATCCTTTTCAGTCAGATCAAACAGTTGTGAAATCATAAATTGCCATTTGGCTTTTATTGCACATATTTGGTCTGAGAAATCACTTTGAGGTGTTTTTCAAGCTTTCCATTTACTGCTGTCTCCCTGACAGGTTTTTGTAAAAGCTTTAACTTCATTAAGTCACAAATTTGTATGGAAAACCAACACTACCTGAATAAAGAATTAGATTTGTCGATATTTGAAAAACTCAAAATGTAATCTTCAATATCTGCTAAACTGTGAAGTTACATGTAGAAAAACTTAAGTTTATATGCAGTTTACCGTGGGCACTAAAGATTCTCACAGACCAGCTGGTCTGCATCACTCATTGGATACATAGCTTCATACACATATCTGTGCCATTGGATGTGACAGACAACAACTGGGTACCAGTCATATTACAGTGGCCTCCAATCAAAACCAAGCATGAAGCGCTGGGGAGGAATTGAGCTTGCTATTGCAGTTGAGGCGAAGAGAGGCCTCTAAGGCAGTTAAGAGAGCTTTACTTGAGCGCACCGCTGCTAAATGATGCACTACACCAAACCTGCTCCTAGTGTGTATTACAGCATTGCTTGCAAGTGCAGGTTATTTGCCAGCTGTTCTCACATTGATGAGGAGATCTGATTATTGCTTTTTTTTGTTGTGGACACCAATGACACAGGAGATGAATATGATCTTGTTATGTTTCCACACTTATTGCAGCAAGGGCCAAAGAGTACGGAGCAGCATCAAGGACATCAGACATCATCTGGTGACCAAAACAGTGTCTAAAAACTGAACTTATGCAGCCCCCCTACCCACCATCCATTTCAGCATAGTGTCCTCTCTTTATATCAAATTACTGGGCCAGTGTAGCCCAGTGGTTGATTGCATAGGGAAATGGAGGAAGAAAGGGCCTGATGGATTGATGGATAGAAGGATTCAGTGATGGATGGACGGATGGACCAGCTGAGACTGAGCTCCATATTTAAGCCTGTATTACACTGACTAAAGTGTTCTGTTGTCCTGTGGAGGTGGTAGTTTAGATTGAGCTGGGCCGACCCAATACTCATTTGCTGTGTTTGTGTCTACCTGTGAATGTGCTCTTCCATGTACAGTGCCATTCATCACTTACCCCTTTTTGTCTGCCTTGTCTTTACTCTTGTCCTTCTCTTTGTCCTTGTCTCGGTCCCTTCCTCTGTCTCTCTCCTTCTCTTTCTCCCTCTCCCGGTCGCGGCCCTTGCGTCGGCTCCGGTCCCGCTCTCTGCTGTGACTTCGACTCTTTCGACGACTGTGGCTGCGGCTTCTTTTGCGGCTGTGGCTTCTTCGCCGGCTGCGGCTGCCACTTCTGCTGCGGGACCGTCGGTGGCGAGAATGAGACCTGAAATGTAATAAGACATAGCATTAGAGATAAATGCAGCACTGGCTTCAATCGATTAGAAGTGTTACACTGGTAGTTTTTTTCAAAATTGAGTTGAATGTCATCCACCTGATCTTGTACCTTCTTTCTCATTTACATCTTCGTCTCCCACATTTAAAAATTGGAAGTAAGTCGTAGAATAGGCTTTGGTCACTTGCAGAAAATTGGGCAGACTACATAATTTATTCAGTTAGTGATAGGACACAGAAAGAAATGACTGCTGAATTGGACTGAGCTCTCAGTGAAGAAAATACAGCTTGGGAGGGTTTACTACATGGATTTTAACATTGTATTTTTGCATTTTGTAATGGTTATCAAATCATTACAACATATAACTAAATATCAATGAGAAAAGTATCCCATAAAAAAGGAAAACATTAAAATTAAAAGTGCCCTCAACTTTTAATTTAGATTTTTGTCCATATTGCACAATATTACATGTTACAAATACAATACAAATACAAATACTAACCCTAACAAAATTCAAAATCAAAACCAGCGTCAATTTAAAAATACTTGGAAAGCCAATGTGTGACCAGCAGATTTATATTAATACAAACAAATTTAATGAACCTTTACAACAAGGAATCAACACAAAACGTACTAAGATCGGATTTTGGATGAATTCATCCTTCACAGGGTTGTAATGAAAACACCACAAACACACCACAACACACAGACACACACACACAAATAAACTGAGAGCCGAAATGGAGCCAATTAAAGGCGCACTCAGAGGAAGGCTTGTACTATGTATTGATCCTGACCCTCTGCTCTCAAAGAGATTTACAGTGTAAGATTTACTCTTTTAGTTATGACACATAAATACACACGCAGATACACAAACATCACTTAAAAACCAGGAAATAGAGCATTGAAAGTTTAAGTCATCTGTAAATAAGGTAACACACTTGGAAAAAAAACTATTTACCAAAATATAGCCACTTATTTATGAGACACTGCATGTCTCTGTTAATGAAGGGAAAGCACTTCACCTAACTCTTCTCAAGTGTATGTGTGTTTGTTTGTGTGTGTGTGTGTGTGTGTGTGTGTGTGTGTGTGCGTGAGGCTGTGGGACGATGATTCGAAACCCCAGTAGAAATTGGCAGCTAAGATGCCGTTATTTTCCATCATCTATCATTTTATTGATTTGTCTATAAAAACAGTCAAACCTGCTGTCCACGAGCTTTATTGCTTTCCCCCCTTTATTAGTTTGCAGTTTGGGACATCCAGAGCTGTCTCTCTCCCGACAGAAAACTAATCATTTTCTTCAGACGCCTGTCACCATCCTAACAGACAACACTCTGACAACTGTTGCAATCAATTAGGCTGGGGCGATTCTGATCTCCAGAGAGCTAACTGCGCTCAAGGTCTCAGCAAAAGAGAGTCTCTCTTTGGGGGGGAGGGGGGAAAAAAGAAAGAAAGGAAAAAAAAAAAACAAAAACACCATTTGAAGGAAAGCTGAAGTGCAGCACGCAGTGACAATGAACCTGTTTCATAAGCAAAAAAAAAAAAAAACAACCCAAAAACAAATTCTTCCATTTTGAAAATAATTTTCTTAGAAATTATGTAAAAGATTCATAAAGTACCTGAAGAGTTGCAGATTTATTATTGAGTGGTCACCTTATTGTTTCTATACTGCTGTCCAAGCAGCTACAGCAGTCGTTCTATCTTTTTAAGTATCTCTCTAGTTATCTTTTTTATAGTATCTTTTTAACCACAGTAAATCCTGTCTCATTGCATTCTGCAGAACAGACACTAAAGCAGCTACCCTGGAGTGATAATCAAAAATAATAATCATGAAACATGATCCAGAGGCATCTGATTAAGCATGTTTAATACAGTGTTTAATGGAGATACGATTGCTCTGGACAGAGTCTCAAATCCAACAGAAAAGAGGGAAAACATTGTCATTTTGGGGGTTTTGGGGTCTCCAGGCAAGACGATCCATCAATGGCTCAAAGAGACCATGGATTGAGTGAATCTATGTGCTGACAATGCCTGTGTATGCTTGTAATCAACATATGAGGCGAAAGTCATTAGGGTAGCAAAGTTCCAAGTCAGTCTTATATTTACAGCCAAGCAAACTGTGGCCAGAAGCAATATGCACAATCTCTCTCTGTTTCTCTGTCTCCCTCTCCCTTTCTCCCTCTGACGGCAAAGAAAACAGCCCACTTCTGGGGTGTGCAGCAAATTAAATTTACTGTAGTTAATAGAGTGAGCCTATGCTGCTAAATGTCAATTTCCTGACCAAGTCCTTCCCCTTGGAGAATGATTAGCTAATTTGAGGCTGGGGATAAATGGGCTAATGCAGGACACACACAGATAAACAGCCACAGTTGGACCCCATGCCAAGCCCTTCCTCTGCTTTACATTTTATTGGCCTTATTATCTCCAGGGAAAATGGGTCCCCCTATGGCCTAAACATATTTTCATTTCTAATAAAAGGCCCTTGCAGGTTGCTCCTACGAACAACCCCCTCACACAAACCCCCTCGCAGCCTCCTTTCCTCCATTCCTCCCTCGTTTCACTGTCCGATCCATTAAATTGGAGCCCTGCAATTGGCTGGCCCCATTTTCCTGGTGAATTATCAATAGAGTAATTATGCTGCATGTTGGGAGCTGGGCTGAAGCTTATCGCGGCTGACCCCCCAGTGCGCGCCAGGATATGATCCCTCACCACAACCCATTGGGGTAATTATGTGGTCGGGTGTGAAGCTGGATGGTGTTACCCTTATCAGTCTGTATTCTATTTCTGTTTTCATTGAAAATTGGACATTAATGGCAGCTACGCAATGCCACTAGTGTCAGATACAGGTGAACGTCTCCAATGGAATCTGACCCCAGTTAAATCATTATTCATACTTTGCAGTATCAGGAATGGTAACACACACAAGACCAGACACACATACAAAATAAGAGACCAATCATCCTCACTGATTCTTTAACCCTATTGTACCCCAATTTGAGCAATAGTGACACACATTCATATTGTTTCTTCATTTCCCAAACCACCATCCTCTGTGGGAAGAAAAAACAAAGTTCATATTGTATTTATCCCAAGGCAGAAAACACCAACATAACTGCTGAGAACACAAGTGATGATCTCAGTGATGCCCCGAGCAGGGTCCCTGTCCATTAGGCCAGTGTGGCGCAGCAATGATTAATGGCCATGTAACCTTAACCCTATCACGTTTCAGTGGATCCTGGTGACAGTGACCCCCGTCTGACCAGCCATTCTTACCAACAGTACAATAAAAGCTAGCGCAGAAACATGATGGGACCTAGACACACACTTGCATTATTACCTTCCAAAATATCCATGTTCAGTTCGTGGCTAAATAAGATATAGATTCATATTTTGCATCTTACCAACTTTTTAACTGTTTGTCCACTGCAAATGTGCCAATGTAGAGATCCATCTGTGATTTATATTCCAGGTGAGCCTTGGTGCCACTGACCTCTACATCACTGTGTATTATAGATAGCTTCCTGCTAATGCACTTACTGTTAAAAGGGAAAAGCTACAATTCGCTCAAATATCAGATTGCAGCTTGTTAGAGAAATCCTTTATGGAACAACAGCCAGTGGAACCAGAGGCTGTTACAGATGTCGTCAAGCACTGATTCAAGAAACTATTACTTGTAAGTAACTACAGCAGTCTTTACAGCAACATGACATGTGTATCATTGGCTACCCCGGTCAGAGTTAATACAAAACAATTTGGCAATGTGTGAGATTTGGGGAAGTTTTTGCATTTAATTTTCATTTTGGAAAGTATAAAAATCATGATTTGATTTTGTCTTGGGCATATCTGTAGCAGCACAATCCTTATACTGCTACAGCGAAATGGTATGTTTTAACAAAAATTACCTTCATTGAAAAATAATAATAAAAAAAAAGAAAACAAAGGTTTAAAATGCTTAATCAAAGCCGATGTTTTATCAACTTGTAACAAATAAAGTGTTTTTGTCACCATTAAGGCTGTATTTTGAAACTATGCAATATGTTTAAAAGTATAATAATTTATTCTTTGTATCCTCAACAACACACACACACACACGCATACACACACACACAGACGCAGAATATAAAAAAGCTTGCCGGTCAACTTTTCCAAGTAACAGACAGATTGAAAAAGAAACGAGCCTATTGAAAGTAAGAAGATCCATATTTGAAGAACTTCATTAATGTGCTGTTCCCTGCCGAGTTATTTCCAGTGACAGAGCACACAGCAGCAGCTTCATGTTCAAGTTAAAAGTCACTTCTCTTTTTTTCTGCCATTTCAATGCGTCTAAAAGCACCTTGAGTGAGCAATGTGCATTTCCTGCTGCCAAAAGACGTAGAAAACAGCTGTTCCTGCCTGACGCTGCCTGCTGAATGGAATGCAAATATGTTAACCATCCAGAATTTATTACTTTTGAGTGCTCTTCAAACACAACGGCAGACACAAGTTTAATTTATGATATTCCTCTAATTATGAGAGCTGTTGAAATCATTTCCCAAGCTGCTTTCTCCTTTCCAAGCAGCCACATTATCTGTTCCCTCGGTTCACAGTACACGCACACACACGCGCTAACACACACTGACTCAGTCATCCACCACGCACACCCACATAGAAACATAAATATACATACACACACAATAACCCACAAGGAATCACTGCAAAGTAGCTGATTGTGAGCACAATTAACACAGCAAAGACAGAAAATGAAATATTCTGAAATGTTTTTTCTACATCCCTCCTCTGCTTCATAAAAGCAATGTTTAGATTTGTCATAATCTTCAGTTTGCTTTTAATTTAGCAGTCGTCAACACAAAAGTCTGCAATGCCCTGCTATGCTATGAAGCAGAAATGAGACCCCATGCAGGCCACCCACTCACTACCCCCGCACACACCCAAACACAAACACACAGACACACACACAGTTACAGCCATGAACCACAAGGTCAAGCTATTTAGCAGAGTTCAAAGGCTTTCAAAGACCCCTCAGATCTATATGAACCTATAACGGCGAACCAACGATGAGGGAAAAGATAACTTTCTACAGCACGATTCGGTTTCTATGTGCATGTGTGTATATGTGCATGGCTGTGCATCACTGTGCATTAGCTGATTGCCAGCGTCTTCATTGGCACATATGCCCAGTGTCACTCAGCCACCTCATCACAATCCTAAACTTGGCCGTCTGGTGTGCACCCGTAACCTTTGACCTCTGTGCAGCCACAGCTCGACATGACACCCATTAGCAGCTGGAGCTGAGGGGGGCCCTGGCTCAGCCCCTACACAAGGTCAAGTGGAGGTCACATTGAGACTAGGTGCTAACTTGCCAAGTCGCTCACAGCTCCTCACACAATTGTAACCCACTTTTTCACTTCTTCCATCCATCATGGCCCAGAACAATTAGTTACACCAGTAGGACAAAGTTGTTTTAGTTGTCATTGCCTCCACGTGCAGGAGAGTGGAGAGCGGGGAGATAGAAAAAGTTGGGAGGAAAGAGAAGGAGGAGGTGGAAGAGTGGGAGTGAGGACAATGGTGAAAGACAGCAGGAGGCTTTAGAGGGAGAAGATGCAAGAATATGTTGGGTTATTTTTTAAGGGGTTTTAAAAGTTGGAGAGTCAACAACAACCAAGGTAACGCAAAAGTAGGAAAGAATGAGAGAGAAACGAGAAAAAAAAGGTTAGGACTTGAAGAAGACAGAGCAGACAGCCGTGCTTCACATCAAGCTGGCTCCAATTAGCAGGTGTGCTCTCAGGCACTCGCTCTCCTTCTCTTTCTGGTCAGGGAAGATGTATTTTTCTGCCTTTTATACGCACGTATTTATGAAGTGGTAGGAGATCTAAGGGCCCTTAGCATAACAGCCTTTTATTGTTTAAATGTGGACTGCTTGGCCCTGTGTGCTTAAGTGATTTAGGAACCTCACAACTCCAGTATAAGAAAAATCATAAACGCTGAGACAAACCATGTGGGTGGACTGTAAAAGGCATAGAGGAACGGGCCGACAAAAAGCAGGCACACATTCCGCTACTAAAGGGAAACTACACTTAATTAAACACCCAAGACACAACTGGAATAGCGCCCTATTTAAAAAAAAAAAAAGAAAGCATGATTAGTTTCCCCTCTTCCATGGAATAACGTAAAGTTGTCTTATGACAGGAGAGAGCTTTCTAAAAAAAATTTCTTTATTTATTTTTTTATGAACCCCTGTCAAGATTAAACAAGGAGGAGGAGGGAGACAGATGAACGCAGAAAAAGAGATCAAGAAATGAACAGAAAGAGAAAACACTCCACCCTCAGGAAAAAAAAGACTCTTCACTCTAACACATCTGTCACTTTTTGTAGTCTACATGTCTATGCACATTACACAAGTCCCACAGAAAGCAAGCGTTTCCTTGTTTGTCTTTTAACCAATCACAGGTCATGGAAATGGTGAACTCTGACCTGCGACACAGACCCAGGCAGCTCAAGGAAATCAGTTTTGTAAATAGTACAGAAATATACAGACTACATAGAGATCTAAGCACAAGTAAAAGAAATTTCAACATGGATTATGTATTGCAGGGCTAACTGACACAATATCTGGCAGTGAAATTCCAATGGAGCAAATACCTATTTCTTAATATTTGTAATTATGTCTCTAAAATATATATCCTACTTTTATGTCTAACTTCTGTTTTATGCCAGTTTTTCAATCATCACTAAAATGACTACACATAGTGGGAAGGGCAAAAGACTGACTTGTTATATGGCTGGAGGCAGGTTGCAAATGTTGCCACATGCTTCAATGATGGCATTAAGGCCATTTATTATACATCTGCAGTAGCACATGAGAGACAGAGCGCATACTCTGTTATCTCACTTCTACTCAGCATCAATATCCAACTGAGTTTACACAGGAATCTGGCAAACTTCCACCCCAACAAAACTGTTGACTGTATTTAAAATAATTACATTCTTCCTGCTTTGATTTGAAGCCAAAATCATGACACAGAGTTCTCTGTTCAACCAGTCACAGAAGTGATCTGCTCTTTGTTCAGCCAATCATACGACAGTTGGCCACGTATCCTCTGGGTGATCCATCTCTCTCCACTTCCTCCTCATGTCCACAACTCTGCCAAAACTCAAATGGATAGACAGAGCAAAAAAAGGAAGACAAATTTCAAATAGAAAAACTAATGCGCATGCTGAGAAAGTGTTTCATTACTTTCGAAAAGACTGTCAAGGTTTCAGTCAAGACGCACATGATCCTTGTTTCATTTTTCTGCCATTCTGCCTTGCTCTCATTTTTCTCTTCTTTTTCCACAAATAAATTACTAAACGTGTGAGCGAAACCACATGCTGGTGTGTGTGTATGTTTTTGTGTGGTGCCTTTGCTAGCCCAAAGTGAACTGACAAGTGCAGGCAGTGGTTCCATTAGCTGACAATTTGCTTTCAAGCTGTCCAGGGAGGGGGGTAAGGAATGACAGAGGGGTTTTTGTTTTTGTTCCCCCCTTTTTTTTGTAGGGGGGTAAGACAACGCATATGGCTCTGCTTAGGATGAATTAAGCGAGGTGCTCCCACACACAATCCCTGTGCATCATTCAAACACTCTCATAATACATACACGCTCAAACATGGACATGGCAATCAATGCCTCAAATAACTAAGATCTACTGTAAACAGGCACATATTCATTATTCCTAAAAGAAGCCTGATGATAAATGTGTGCTTTAAAAAAAAAAAAAAAAAAATCAACATTAATTTTGAATATGACTGTGACTATTGTAAAGACAAATGATATATGTCTAGGCCTCAGTCCTCCATCCAGTTCCAGAGAATGATGATATCCATATGGTGTAAGGGAGAGCATAAGTAGAGTACAAGGTAAACATGGCTGAATGAGGTTTCTCCATGCATGCTCTCTTAGCACAGGTCTCTATGGACTGGCTCAAAACCTGGCCACCAAATCACACATAGCACATAAACACACCACCCACCTCCCTCCCTTCATCCCACTGTGTGTGTAGTATGTTTAAGAGTGAAAAGAAGAACTGTGGACAGACGGTGGTGTTTATTTGTGCATAAATTAAGAGTAGAAACTGTTAATTAAAAAGGGAAAATAAGCACAGATAAAATAAAACTTTTCTAATCGGCTACTTGGCAAGGTGACCTCTGAGTGCACCTGGCGTCATTCTAGGACCTGCTGTCCTGCTGGGCGAGTAGCACACAGGGACAATGTGCAGGTCCGGCTATGAGCAGCAGGCAACTGGTAGAGCCCCCTCCTTTTTGCTCTCACTCTCTCTCTCTCTCTCTTTAAGCATCACTGTCTCTCAATCGCTCTTTCTCTGTGCTTCTCCGCCCAGAGCGTTATTAGACCCAGGGCTCCACTGTGGCTCCAAACAGCTCAATGACAACACACAGGGCCTGCCAATTAGAAATAATTAGACAGTCATTTCAGTGGCAAGTCTTTTTAAGTGCATATATAACGATGCAATGATGCTTATTAGCTGGCCTGAGCCGGCGAGGACCAGGGCCTCAAACGCTTTGGCGCTGGAGAAAATAATTATGCCAGTGATCACAAAGCGAGCTGCACATCTCTGTACTTCACCTCCACGCGTTTCAAAAATCCACTTCATTAGCTCCCGTAATTAATCCTCCATTAATTGCAGGAAAAGCCCAGTTTACCTCCCTTCGTTTCTAATTATCATCTTATAAATAGTTATGGTTATAATTAATGTGTTCATTAGGCAGGATATTTCTCTCAAAGCCTCGCTGGGAGCCAAAGGTCCGGCTCGGCTCTCTCTGAAGCCTAACCAGCCAGAAGGTGAGGCCATCCTGCCTGCATTTGCTTTTATTTTACTACATTCAACCTCCTAATTGGCATTTAAAACCCAATTTGGAAGAACTTCAAGAAGCTTAAATAGGAAAGAGACACAGAGAAAAGGCAGGAAGGAAAGGGAGAGCGATACATTTGGTGTTCATTTTCCTATGCCAAAGCTAAAAGTGTTTCTGTCTCCGTCTTTCTCTCAGTCTGGCCAGACGGATGAGTCTTTTCTTTCTTATAATGTGAACACAATGAGAGCTGATTATATGACATTAGTCTTTGGCATTAGAAAGGTTTATTTGCTAAAGAATGCAAAGTAAGTGTAAAAGTGTAAAAGTGACAGTTTCACATTGTTATTAAGTTTCAGCCATCAAACAAAATGGTTTTGGTGTACAGATATAAATTAAGTCATATGATTTCCATGATATTTAAATTAATCACCAAGGTTTGTGTTTTTTTGTGTAGCCCTAAAAAATTAGGCAAACACCCTCTTGAGCTGAGCTAAAAACTTAATGCTTTTTTGGGTCAACGTTAGTTAAATTTCAAAAGCTATGTAAACTTTAAGATTTTATTCAAAATTATTATTATTTTGTTTATTTATTTTTGAGGAAAACTAAGTCATGTATGATTAAATACATTGGAGCTCTGGAGCTGAATCTGAGTCAGGTCAAAGATATTAGGAACAGAAAAAGAAATCAATGACAGACAAAAAAAATCCTCTATTTGTCTATTTTACCTTACCTTCTCACCCAAAAATGGGAACAAGAAAAAAATGCTCTTCAATTCAAATTCTCTTGATCATGATAAAGACCTTCATTATATTTATTTAACCTGATAATTTAACTAGTTACAGCTCGCCTCTGATTTCACACACCTTCAGTGTCTACAGAAAAACCTTTGTACAGATAGTAGAGCAATGATAATGTTATTGAAATTCATATAGTAATAATACCTACCATATATTATCTAATTCAGTTAAATTACAATTTGTGAATTATGGTAATAATATCATTACCTCACTATAAAATCATATTCATGATGTATGTTTACTTTTTTTTATTTATTTCTGATTTTAAACACAAATCCGTGACTTGTTAGCACTGACTAATCACTGATGCCTGAAAGCTCCCTCCGTCACAGGAAACTAAAAATACAAAAACTGCTTTCCAAGCTAATGTTGTAACATAACAGGCTTTATGTGTCATCACTCCTAGTTTGTTTAACAGGTGGATAAAAGGAGAAAATGGGCAAATCTTTGATGTTAAACTAGTCTTTGTTTGGGACCATCGGACTAAGTCCCTCATTTGATCGTCTATGTGAGAGGACTGGTGTAATGCCTTTTGTGTGGTGAATTCTGCATGTGTGTTTGCTACGCAGTGCAGACTACAGCTAGGTTGCTACCCAGGGGAGCGGGCTGGTGTGTTGTGAGCCTGCAGGATAGAGGGGTGCAGTGGAGTGGGGTTGTTGGGGGAGGCCAGTTTGGCAGAAGTGAGGGGGGGCACAGGGGGGTTTCCTCTGGCGTTAGAGGGGAACACTGCTTGCGGCAAGGCGGGGATGAAAGAGGCTGTCTGTGTCAGTCACTTATTCCTCCCTTTGGTAAATAAAGGTTTCTGACAACAAAGCAGAGCAGCGCTTGACTGGCCTTTACAGCAGATAAATAAAAAAGACAACACAGAGAAGAGAAGGAGAGTAAGACAGAGAGAAGGGGGGAGAACAACAACAAACACAGTCAGATTTTACAACTGGAAGCATGTTGATTTTTATGGAGTACAGAAGACACAACTGAACTAAACCAGGTCATCTTTCAGTTTAAATCAACACTTTGCAAGTCCGATAATAGGGCAAGAAGGAAGAAAGCGCTAAATGTCATCCTGTGCAAAGGAGGAAAAGGAAAGATCAGTAAATTTCATGGAATAATAGAAAGACACATAAAAAGCAGCCAGGAGGCTGCTCTTTAATGCATAGCTGTAATAATACTATGTGAGATATTGCAAGCAAAAAAAGAAAAATGATTTAAGAGTTGTTCACATTCTGCCTTGTCTTGTTTCCGATCCATCAGCACAACAATTCATGCCTTATGGTTCTCTCTTCATGGCAACATCTCACCACTCTGGTGAGGAAACCAGATTCCACTTGTCATGTCCTCAAAACACACTCAGGGTTGTTTCCCTCATGAAGCCAGCAACACCCTTAACCACCTGCTACATCACACGCACACATACTCTTGACTTTGTGAATTAATATATGTTTCCCACCCTGCCACCTGACGGGGGAATTGCTGATCCAGGTGCAGTGAAAAGCTGTGCAGCCACACTGCTCACCCACAATAAACCGTCTGATTTTCCCCACCCCACCTTTGTCTTCTCAACTCAACCACCCCACCCTCCTTCCCTCCAACTCTAAGACTTTTCCTCTCTTCCCTACAGCTTCTTACCTCAGCCCTCCCCATTCCCAGGCTGCCAGAATGACCTTGCGCACGCTCTGTGTCAATGCTAGGCAGGAAAAGCCATTTAACAGATGTATGACACTTCATCTCATACAGGGGAAAATTGCTGTGTGAAATAAATACCAGGCCATTGCTCAATCCTGTGCATGTGCACACACACAGACCCTCACAAACACACTTCAAGTCCTTCTGTGATCTCCTGTCTAGAGAGTAAAGCTCATGATGTGGAACTACAACATCCAGATACTCAGGGTCTAGCAGCCAGAAAAACAAGGCAGGACGGAAAAGTGGTTAGAGGACTGTCTCACGGTTGGAGCACACAAACTTGAACATGATCAACTCACCAAGGCACTGAAAGTAGGTGCTCTATGTATTGATGTTCACTAAACCCTGACCTCTGAGAAGGTATAAGTGTGTCAGGAAAGTGTCTCATTATCCAATCCTGTTCTCTACGTCAACCCTAAGGTTATAGTTTGACTTGCTGGAAATTTCTACATAGTAACAAATTATAAGATGAGTAGGACTCTAATGCCTGTATAGTAAATGAAGCTACTGCTTAATTCAGCATAAAGACTGGAAACGGGGAGGAATCCTGGTTTATTCCTTGGGTAATTATTGGTAACACTAAATGAAATTAACAAAATAAAAATAATAAAAAACATTTGTAAAAACTAGTTGCAGTGTTATAACAAGTTGCGTGACACATTTTTGCCCAGCAAAAGAACTGCCCTAAACTGTAAATATAGCCCAGAGGCTGAGACACAAGTTCAAGCTCTCCAATAACATGTAGGTGCATTTGGAAAGCTCTTTCTTAAAATGTCTTCTGCCAGCAATCATCAATAATGAATAAAAACTGAAGGCTTATATTGAGAGAAAACATGCCAATTTCAACTTTACCTGACAATAACAATTTTTTGGAATATTGACTGGCCATGTCCCACCCATAGACTTTCCCCTAGCTCTAACTGTACATCAGCTCAGATGTCATCTGGGCCTCTGCGCCTCCAGGGTGGCTGAGATAATCCTGACTTTGGTCGCCTATCCCAGCATGTTGGGTGGTGTGTTTAGCTTGCTATCTATCTTCTCTGGGGAAAAGAGGGATAATTAGAGGTGTTATTTTCCTTAGAGTCATGACAGCATACCAGTGATGAAACCGCTTCAGTGTTAACAGGGCTAAAACCTGACGCTAGCACTCTGCCCTGCTAACTCAACACACCCCTGAAATATTAATGAGGAAAATGTAAGCGTTTGTGTGGACCCTGCAGTATACTCACCTATCGATGCATGCATGCATGAATACCTAAAACTACATGAAATCATCTGCTTCTCTTTTGATGGGTAAAACAGTGGAATTGTCAGCCCTCCATGACTTCTAATGGCGCCTCTAAAGCTAACGGTAGTGAAGTCAGTGAAGGACTGACAGGATGACTGAATGAGCCACACACATTTAACCCCTGCTGTGGCTGCCCATAAAAGCCCAGCACTACACCGCAGCACTGAGCTCACCTAAAGACGTGCCTGTGATCCGACTGTGATGAGAGGCCGTGTCGTCTTTGTTGAACTGGGTACACATCAGATCACTGTAAACTACTGCCACAATGCTCAGCTCTGCTCTCCCCCAGCGGACTAGGCCCTGACACCTCCTCCAATGAACATGCATTCATGCAGATTTGCACATACATTCATACTCTCAATCAACCTCACACATGCTCAGTTGCTGGCGCACACACACAGGCAGACGCTCACTCTCACACACACACAGACACATAGCCTGATATGCCTGCTCACATCAAAGAGAATAAACATTAATGGCAAATAGGTAATCTGCTCCTCTTGTCTGTTTTACATTTCAGGGCAAGATTGACTGCCTCTGGGGGACCTTGCCCTCCTCTGATTGAGGGCAAAAAAAAAAGGAGAAAGCAAGAAGACAGGGAGGAAGCAACGATAAATGGTAAACACATGATAGAGCATTATTCTTATTTCATGTATCTCTTTATTTTTTATTTATACATGAGAGACTGAAGGAAGGTAATAATATTCCCTCCCTTCAACCTACGACGGCCCCACTATGGTCCTAATCTTCTTCCCTGCAATAGTCTGATGCAGACTTTATTATTCTCATTTCTTCTGAATATCATCCCACTCGTAAGCCTGTTCTCTCCACTGACACTGCCTTTTGTCTTTCCTCTTCATTTACCTAATTTAGGGTCCTCTGTGTTCCCTCTTAGGCACTATCTCCACTTATTCTCTCCAGACTTTTCTAACCATTCCCTTCTAACATCTCATCTGCTCTTTCTTTCTTCTTCCTGGTTGGCCTCTCTTCTCTTTCTTATTCTGAAGGTGGTGCTGGGCTGGTGTGGCCAGGGTGGGGGTGGCAGGCAGCACCTCATATCCTATCTGCGTATCAATCATGAGGTCCTGTCCACTCAATCCTCCTCTGATCCATCAGCCAGCCTCTCAGCCAGCTCAGCTAACCTCATCCACAAACACACACACACACACACAAAGATACACACAGACTAATGGTAGTCAGGGCACCTATGCACAGTACACACAGTTCCCAGGTGTAGAATGCGCAATGTCCCACCAAAGAATTGGACATTAAAAGATCATAATATGAAATCTGTTCTTCATGTCGTAGGAAACAATAAAAAAGGCAGAAAAGTCTCAAAAGTTTTCCTAATTGGTCCTCTTTTTGGGGAAAATTTGCAATAAATGTGTCAATAGTTTTTTTTTTTTTTTAAATGAAGCCACTGGCTTACAAAATTAATTATGTGCATCCAAGAGTCTATAGGCCCTGCGATAGACTGGCTTCCTATCCAGGGTGTACCCCGCCCTCGCCAAATGAGAGCTGGGATTGGCTCCAGCACCACTGCAACCTGCAAACGGATAAGTGGTAGAAGATGGATGGATGGCTGAATGAATTAATGTCTACAGTGGTCAGTGGTGCAATAGAACAGCAGTTTTGATTTAAGCAACGGTCAAAAGTCATCTCAGAAGCTGGAACAAGGAAAATATTTTACATTTTTGCTCTAAATTGACAGAAATTATATGCCAAATATCCAAATTGTTGCAACTTTATTTCATATAATCCATCAATTAGCTAACAGTTTCAGATTTAGTTGTATTTGTAAGATGACCAAACTGAATTTGACTTTTATGCTGAAACAGAAGTGCACATGTGGTCGCTACCAACAAATTTTAGAGACCTACTGCAGCTGCCATCACACAACAGAATTAATTTATCATCAGTGTCATCGTCTCACATATCTCCACCTCCAAATACCCCACCACACACCCACGCAAATGCCAGCCCAACCCACCTGCTCCTCGCTTACCACTAAGCCGATTACACAACGCAACCCTCCTAATCACAGTGCATTGTTTGTAAACAGCGATGTCATCGACTGTAGTTCTAAATCTCCCAAATCCCCTCCACCTTTCATCTCACACCCACACCAGTAATGCCATTTTCAACTGATGTTTTAATCATTACTGCTACTGTGAGTGACTGCCACCAAACCGCAGAAAGTAGAGAGAGAAATTAGCAAAAACTGTTAGGCCAATTTTTCTCAAAATTTTTTTAGTACAACTCTGAAATTTGTTGCATGTTGTGGGTTAGGATTTAAATTCTGGTAACATTACTTAAAATAATGTCATTGTGAGCGGTGAATCTTTTCATGGCACCATCAACAATACTTATGTCAAAACATCTCTGTTCCATCATCCCTCCATCCTGTCACCCCTGTAATGAAGATATTAAAACTCTTTTATCTTTGTGATTAAAATGATCTCTGCTCTCCCCCACAGCCATATGCAAGTAAACAAAGGGCCTTGCTCACGCATATATTATGACAACCTTTTCTTCAATTGTGCATCTGTGCACATTTCTATGTGTCTGCATATCTGTGTGTGTGTATGAGAGAGGGATTAAAAAAACAGCACAGTTTACTGGTTCATTAGCACCAGATTAGCTATGCTAATGACATGGACCACCACACACAGAGACTTTGCCTTCATGTTTCTGAAAGGGATGCACGACTGACTACGGCTGTTTGTGTGCAGGGGTGTGCGTGAGAAGTGTGCTGCAGGTGTGTACACATTAGTCCTGCATGAATAAGTTGGTCCCTTGCTAAAAAGACAAATAAAACAAGTCAGTGACACTGATAATAATCATCATCATTAGGCAACACAATACGTATGGGTGACGATGTTTTAACTACATTAATGGGTGAAAGGAGAGCTGCTGCCAGGAGTGATTGGACTGGTGTTGCCAATGACCTGCTGTCTCTGCAGATCTGTCCCATTCAGACTTTTGCCTTAAGACTAACAGTGGAGACATGATTGAATGCATACGCAAAGTGCATGCCAGAGCTAAGATGCAAGTTTCCATGTGTCTCCACTTGACGACGTAAGATATAAATACCAAATGATGCGATTGTTTATGAAACAGTAAACTTCATGAATTCTTATTGCTTCTTTAATAAAAAAAATCTGCAACAGTATTCCGCATACTGACTTTTATACAAACACCAACACAAGTGTTTCAGTTCTGAGGCTGTCACTCATCACTTTGTTCAGAATGAATAAAACATATTGTTGAAAATATTGTTAAATTAAGATTTATTCAAAAAACATTGTTATCATTACATGCTATTGTCAAATTCTGCAGCAAAAACAGAAATCAGAGCTGTTGCCTTTTCTCAAGATTAATCTAATCCAGACAGGATCAGTCAAATGTTCATAGAACAAGAACAAGACAAAAGCATATCAAAATTGAAGTGGTTTGAAAAATCCCTAAGCTAAGAAATGAGATGTGTTGGTGCTTGTCAGAAACTAATAAAAATCTAATTTGAGTAAACAGCCATGAATGTGTGTGGTGTTACCTCCTGTCTCGGCTGCGTGACCTGTATGAGCGGTGGCCCCTGCCTTTGTCTCTCACTCCACTGCGACTCCTCCTTTTGCGAGAAGAACTCCGGGACGAGCTGCTGCTGGAATGCCGTCTTCTCCTGGTGCACGAGGACAGAAAAACAGAAATCTACTATTATCAAATCCCCAATCACATAGCAGGGTTCTTTTCTGTACAGTCTATCATTATCTGGCAATTGCAAATCCTAAATAGTATTACATGAAAATACATTTTCATAGCTCAGTGAAATTCATTAAAAAATAATTCCTAGTCACTGAGAAAATATCTGTGTCATTTGTAATTTACCATGCTCATTCAGCTTTAATGTCCTAAAGGCAAACCCACAAAACCAAAGTCTAGTTTTAGCCATATCAGTTCCTTCTAATTTCACTGCTATGATCAACAGTTTACAACAAATGCAAAATATAATCTGAAATTCTTCTTTGAATTTTAGATTCCTAATTTGCTTTGTTGTGAAAGAAAATATGTCCTAAGTTTCCAAATAACTTGATCTAATATTAGTAGTCCTCATGTTTACTTTGCAGTGATGAACAAATTTGTCTGTAGCCTAGAGTGGCAGAGCCACGCAGGCTGCCCTCCAGTTCCTCCACGGGGGCCCTTTGCTGCTCTGCTGCTTTTTAACGTGGCTACAGCAGTGTGTGTAGCATCTATTTTCCCAAACACTATTCATACCATGTTACTATTGATATCACATAGCAGGAGGTATTTATAGGGGTGAATGTAAAAGCAAGAAACCCCCTCCTCTATTTATACAGTGTGAGCAATATTCATTATTTAAAATTACTTCTTTTATTTCACTAAAGCCAAAAATACCCAAATCTTTTGAGTACAAAAAACCCAAAAAACATACTGGGTCCTGTGGGAACACTACAAGATAGAGGAGAAGAAAAAGGAAAGAAATACAAATAAGACAGAGGCTGAACTATCAAACCAGATTTGTACCACTTAGAGCAGCACAGCAAAGATCCATTAGTATTCTGAAGCCTGGATCCCATGAGTGAGGTCTTATGAAATAACTTCCACAAGCCTTGTACAACCACTTCATACATAACACAGCAGAAACACACAGCACTGTGAACTCTTGGTTCGCGTTATTGAGTTGGAGATTTTTCAAAGTTAGTGTGAACTCACATATTCACAGAAGCATGCAGAAATACAACAAAACATAATGACTCAAGCATATGTAAATCCAAGCTGGTAAACACAGAAGCCTCTTGGATTAATGCGCATCAATCCAAAAGTTGGATTTCCAGTCTTTTATTTACACTTTGTGTCTGTCTTACTCCCAGCTAAGGTAACACAGATATCCATTGACCCTTACTGCACACATTGATAATGTGGTCATGATGTCACCACTCCACAGCATAAGCATTCCACTGATTTTGTACATATGAGGTCTTTACACCCATCCTGCATGTACAAGTTGAAAATCCTACACAGTGTTCTATTTCATATGAGTCTATTAAAGGAGTGAGCTCAAGACACACACAAAAGGTCTTGGCTAATTGATCAAAACATATGGCTAATAGATGAGAAACTTTGGTCCTGGGGTTTACACTGCCCACCAAGCCCCACCCTGCACTGACAGACTATGACTTCCCATCAGCAGTAATGGACCTTGACCAAGTCTCATAAATAATTACCATCAACTGGCCTTGTCTGAACAGCCGCACAGCCAATGGCAGGTGTAAATGGATGGTGGATGTAGGAGGCCAGGTCCTGCCACTAGCCACAAGGCTCATCTTCCCCAGCAAGCATTAAATATCTGTGTGGTACTTAATAAATATAAGATGCGTATAAAACTGGCATGAGGTTGTAACATTTTATGTCGTAGATTTTCGAGATTCTAGTTATTTAAGATGTGAGAAACTAACCTATTAAATTGAAAGAAATTTTTAATTTTTAAAATGGCCTCTAGCCTAAACACAAAAGTGTGCATCTGACTTCTTACTAATGAGTGTAATATATACATTTTTTGTAACTTTTTAAAATAGCGTAGGCCTTAATAAAATGACACACTAGATTTCAAACTGATTTGTTCCTCTGAGTAGACTCTGTAATCAGGATTCATTGTAAACAAAATAGTGGTTTGTCACAGTTGACTGTTATTCATGAATAATAACTGAAGAGACCAAATACTCAGTTCTACAGTTTTTCATATTTCTAAACAGAGGCCAAAATAACAAGAAAAGAAATCTTGATTGGGTTCCACACCCAAAACTGAAATGTAAAAAAATATGCTTTTACAAACACAACGAAGCATTTATTTCATAGGAGATTTACGTGTCAACCAAATAAACTCCACAAATGTCTTCAAACATTAGTAGATTATTTTCTTAATTATCTATTGATTTACAACTTCGTTGCATTATGTTTGGTATAAGGCAAATGCAAAACATAATGACATTTATGCCATATCTCTTGCACATGGCACTTGTTTATTTAGGGTCCCTCTCCCTGGTCTCACCACTGTCATAACTTGCTGGGGCAGTAGAACAGGGCCATTTCAGACAACATTAGCGTCTGTGCTTTTTCTACCATGGCAATTCTAGTGTCTGCTGTCATTCATTATTATCATTTATTATTTATTGGTTACAGATTGCTGTGGATGTACTATAGAAGAAGCTGTTTAGCTGGACAGACTTTTCAAAATCAAAAACAGAATACAAGAATAACACTTACATTAAAAGTTATACTGATAACTAGTAAGCATAATGGTCTATACTGAAACACCCAGTAAAACGGTGGGACCTTCATGCCACCCTCCCACCCCCAAATTAACATAAAAAGACCAAAAAGGAACAAAGGAGCCCTTTACTAACGGAGTAAACCCCTGCTAATACTCGGACACTACACTGCACTAACATGAGTAAATAGTGTTGTACTTTGCTTCCAGAGAAGATCGCTAGTGAAAACGGGAGAAGTCTTTTGCCCTCATAAAGGCAGGGCTCCAGGAGATGAAACACTGTCCGTCTTGCTCACAGACACTTCAGCGTGACAGTCAGCGTCCGTTGATCCGAGTACTCAGGTTTGACAAACAGCTGTTGTGAGCTCTCACCTCCTGTCCCTGTCTCTGGAGCGAGATCTGCTCCTGCGACTGGACCTCCGACTCCGGCTGCTGGCCACTCTGCTGCCGGAGGATGAGGATGAAGAAGAGGACGTGGAGGATGAACGGCGCCGCTGCTTTCTCTTCCTCCTGCTCCGACTGTCATCTTCACTGTCCGAGGAGCGCCTACCCATGCTGGCTGCCGGACTGTCAGCTGGAAAAACAAAGACACCAGAGAAGGATTACTGAAACACCACGTCTCTGGACTTGATACACAAGCGAACCAAGAGCATCGATATGTACTGATCAAATCATTTAACATCATTCACATACCAAGTGTCATATTACTGGTGCTAATATGATCTCGTATCTAGAAAGGGACCTGACTGTATAACTAGCTAATACAATATGTACCGTAACTAAGCAAACAATTGGAGTGAAGTAACAGTTGTGTTTTTACTTTACTTTTTGAGACATTAGCAAGTGCGCCATCATTGTTGTCGCACAGGTTATTCATACAAAAGAGCTCAATATAACGTAAACGTGTTTTCTGGGGACTAGCTAGCAGGCTAACTGAGCTAACGGTTGGCTGTCGCTCTGGACTGAAGCCTTTCAGCTTTTAGTCAATAAACACTGAAGTGAGTCAGCGTTAAATAAAAGTCAACATGTGGTTAAAAAATAAATAAACCAGAAAAGTCGCCTTGAAATGAAAATCCCGCTCCTCACCTTTAAATCGCTACGGAGGTCCACAACCAACCATGCACTGCTCAGAAGACTCCACGAATCCAACCAGAGCGCGTCGATATGCCCAGACAAAAGAATCAAACACAGAGAAATGGATGGCCTCGCTGATCCTATTCGGGGAGACCGTCTTAATGTATTTTATTATCTTTTTATGAGCCAGTATGGATTACGTTAGTTATTAATTTAAAATTAATCTCATCTGTCATTTGTGTAATTGTTTCATTGCTATCTGCAGTAATCCGACATTATATTTCCACGGTTATAGGACTATTTGAGGGGGAAAGAAAATTGATTGTTAACATTTTTGATTATACATTAGACTTGCATTGTTACTTTCATAAATCAAGCACAAAGTCAGTTAACTAAGCAGTAGCAAATCTTCTAAACTTTATATTCTTAGCTGTTGCTGCACACATATATAAATATTAAAAAATACAAAAGCTCTTCATATCTATTATTATTGATGTTATAACATATTAACAGTGTGGGTCACTATTTCGTTTTGGCCTGAAAATACCCAAGCTTACACCATAAATGTTCAAGCAATTAACTGTATCACAAACTTGTTAGCAATAATTTGCACGAGGTCATCTTCTTAGATAAGTCTTCACGCCAACATATAACTCTATATACGGGGATCTGCAGCATCAGACAAAACATCTAAACATTTTCCAACTATATTTGGGAATTAATTTGAAATTCGCATAATGTAAAATGGGGTTGAAGGTGAAACGGCCACTGTTGCACTGATGTTTACGAGTGAATGAATCAATACCACTTGTAGTAGCCTAATGGCTGATGAGTAACAATTTCATGTGGTTTCCAGCGCAAATAGATACAAAGAGGCTGCAATTAGGAATTCATCCTGCTTTCAGATGCAGCAGAAATAATAGTAATTAATGCCTAGGGTTCAAGCTGAAACATCGTTAATATTTAATCAGGGGAATTGTTAGAGCTCTTGTGTGGAATTAGGTCTTTATATAGATTATCAATAAACACGCTTAATTTTGCATCAGATTCATTCCGACGTTTTCAAAATCCCGCTGTATCCTGTTACTTGTCTGTCTATATGGTGCCTCCTCCTCCTACTTAATTGCGCCCCCCCCCCGTGACGTTCACTTCACCTTCACCGCGAGTGAACCGTTGTTTATTTATTTTCCCCACATATAGGAAATCATTTCGGCGGGAAACAGCCAGTTGAAAACGTTAATTAGTGCGCCCAGTGGCAAAGCATCGCGAGAGGCGCTCTAATTAAACGTTTAGCTGCAATTTAACATCCTAATGGCTTAAAAAATTCCAATGAGAATTATTATTAAGGGATATAGCCTCACTAATGATGACAATTTAAATACATAATTGCTGATTAGAAACATAAACCAACGCCGGATATGTAGAAACACTGAATAATTTGTCTCGCAGGGTTTTAAAACTTTCATATTTGTCTTGTCTATTAATTAAATTAATACATTTTAATTGTTTAATGTTGGCGGTATAATAATAATAATAATAATAATAATAATAATAATAATAACAACAATTTAACTGTAGGTTTTGTGTTTGTCATTATGATGATTATTATTGCATTGCTTTTGTTAGAATATACAACAATTTGGCCTATAGCAATTCTATTATCGTGTCCACTTTATTTTTTGTAGACTTCCTATTTCGCGGTGACATTTCGTTTAAAAGCAAAAGTGACAACTTGGATGCGGAGCACCACGCCGAAAACTTTTGGATAGATGAACCGGGCCTAAAGCCAGCCGTATACACAGCTGGGGTTAGAGCCAAATATTCACTCTAGTTTCCTCTGCAGCGCCCTGAATGAGCCGTCGCTGCTCCTCTCGGCATCCCAGCTGGTCTGCCTTTACCTCCTTTCTCCCCATGTCATCGCTGTCTTATTCCCCAGCCCAGATCACAGAGATAGAGTGAGGAAGGACTCCTCAGCCATGTGCTTCCCTCTCTCTTGTCATTTTCAGATTTTTTTAAGCCACACCCCTGCAGAGAGAGGGAGAGAGAGAGAGAGAGAGAGAGAGAGAGAGAGAGAGTGAGTGAGAGAGTGAGAGAGAGAGATATATGACGATCTCCCGGGTGTTTAAAAAACTAACTCAGGACAATAGCAGCGAATGAGCGCTTAATTAAATTAATTAGTCCTTCTTGTCAGTCTCGGATTAATGGCCAATAGCAACGGTGCTGCTTAATGTTTTTTTTTTTACTCATCTTCTCTCTCGCTCCCATATCAGTGAAGGGGAAGGGGGGCTCATCCCGGCATCCTGAGGGGAGGTAATTTGCACGGATCAAGGGGGCAAGGCGCCGCAAAGTATAAATACTGTGACTTCAATAGAGGATCACCAGCAGGTTCCCAACTCCGCTAGCAAAGGAGGAGGAATTGGCTGAGAAGATAGATCGTCATATATTTTTTACCTTCTTGCAGAGTTGGCAGCGTCACTTCGTATAATTTTCAAGGGGTCGACTTTAAAACGAGCCACACCATTGATGTCTTAAGCTGTCTTGGAGCAAAGGGAGAGTGTGTGGTGTGTTTTTTTTTTCACCCCCCCCCCCTTTTTTTTTTTTTTTTTTTAAGAGGAGAGCAGTCAGTGATGGAAGAGCTCACCGCGTTTGTGTCTAAGTCTTTCGATCAGAAAGTGAAGGAGAAGAAGGAAGTGATAACCTACAGGGAGGTGTTGGAGACCGGGGCGACGCGAGCAGGGAGCAGGGAGCCTTTATCCGCGGAGCCCGGGAGCCGAGAGGAGACGGCCGCGGTCACCAGAAACGTTGCGCTCTCGCCGGGCAGGGAAACGGACATGCTCGGCCCGGACAGAATCAGGGACGCCGGGAGCCCCAAACTCATTGACGGTAGGACAGCACTCAGTCTCTATCAACACGGATGTTAGAGGATTCATGGACCGGCTGAGGAGAAACAAAGTCTAGAGAGTAACCGATCACCACAGCCAAACATCTTCATCTGGACTCCAGACTGTGATTTAAACAAACAAACAAAAAGCCCGGACGGTCTGTTAGTTGGTGTCAGTGTCAGAGTCAGTCACAGGAAGGCCAAGCTCCCTGAAGAGGGAAATCATAATAAACTAGAGTTTAGCTTTTGGTCCTGGTAGTGTAGTTGGCCGCGCACCGTGGAAATCGCCCTCCTTCCAACCAGTTTAACAAACATTACTGTTCACCATTTCCTCCATTTTAACCAGAACCGTGCATTTTAGTAAAGCTGTTGCTGACGTGCATTTTTAAAAGTTTCAGTAGATTTAAATAGAAAGGCCTACATCCCACAGCCACAGTATGATAAACAGCCAGGCCCCCTGAGGTAAACTTAAAACCAGTCCAATGTCTGATTATTGGACCAAAAAGCCTCGTGTTTTGTTGTTTATAAAGTGACAAAAAAGCTGAAATTGACATTCTATTGATCGGAAGCCTTTATAATAATAGTGTATAATTTATAGTTTATTTATGGAATAGTTAAAAATTGCATTGACTGTCGGGGTTTCTTATGCTCTAACGAAGAGGAAAGCCCGACACACAAACAGAGAACATTTCAGCCAGTGTACACAGACGTCCTCAGGTGTGAAATCAGGTACGACAGCCAAGTAGATGGCTTGAATACAATTCTCATAAAACTAAAATCTAACTGTAACAGTAGGTGAGGAAATTGTTTGTGCGTCCGGCCCAAAAAATCCCCCAAAACAACTGCAAATAAATGAAAAGAAAAAAAGAAAGACTGGATAAAATTATAGGCTACTTCACATAATCAATGTTTACTTAGCCTACATAAAGATACGTGCTTTTTCTACGTAATACGCTCAAATGAAGTAATTCTAACTGATATTTAAGGCAGAGGAAAAAGAGCAGCAGCTGCATGTGTCATGTGCAGCCTGTTCGCCGTCTTTTCTGAAATCAGGATAAAATGTGACAACGCACAGGGCAAGACATCTCAGAGTTGGGTTGCTTGTAAAAAATGGCATCTGTTCGTCCTGGGCAGCGTGGTTAAAAGCGGAGCTGCGACAAGTATCAGACATCCAACAGTGGGCACCGCGTTGCATATTTATAAGCAGTTAATAATTAAAAAGCTTTATGTAGCGCTACAAAACATCCGTGGTCTGATAGCTCTGTGATATTTGAGGGCTGGGGAGGGCATGTTTCTTCTCTCCGTCTCTTCTTCATTCCTCGTTTTTTCCCTTAGCATCATTGGGCTACATTAATGAATAAAGGCCGTTGTTCAGTATCTGTGAGAAGGTTGATAAAAAAAATGTTTTCTGTTGATCCCAACTATTTAGCATTGGATGAGTTATTCAACACTTTGTACTTTGTACACCTAGTTTGGCTCATTTGGCACAAAGGTATGTTTTAGTCTGCATTAAACCATGTAAGTGCCGAGCTATGCAGGCTTATTATTCAGAATAAAAGCATGCTGTCATGTTTTAGAGCACCCAGGCTGGAGGTCAGCGTCAGGAGCATGGTGTTGATGTCTCACTCTCCTCGCAGGCACCACGGATGTCAAGGACAGGAAAGAGGACTCGAAGCCCATAGAGGACGAGTCGCAGACTAAAATCAAACAGAGGAGAAGTCGGACTAACTTCACGTTAGAGCAGCTCAACGAGCTGGAGCGTCTCTTCGACGAGACCCACTACCCGGACGCCTTCATGCGGGAGGAGCTGAGCCAGCGGCTGGGACTGTCGGAGGCCCGAGTACAGGTAGGCAGAGTCAGCGCTCCACCGTCCATAAGAACTGGGAAAAAGATCACACACACAATTATCCAATAATGATGATGATGATAATATAATAATGATAATAACAACAACAACAACAATAATAATAATTATTATTATAATAAAGAAAGGAGATAAGACGGTTTTCAATGGCAACTAACCCATTTTAATTCTAAGAGTAAGCTACAAAAAAAAAAAAAAACATCTTGAAACGTGATCAAAAATTAATTATCATTATTTAAATCAACAACAACCTCATGGCAGTGTATCTGTTTCCTGATCCAAAGGCTTTCACAGAAAAAAAAAAACAAACAAACACGATAACAACAATGAAAATAATAACTATTATTATTATTATCATATCAGAGGAAAAAAATAAAATGGTGTCATGTATTTCCATTTATTATTTCAAATAAAATTACTTTTTAAGGAGGTCTTTTATGTGGCAGAAAAACGTGCACAGACACCCACTGACTACAGTACAGGCCTCGGTTCAGTGGAGGGTCATGAGTGTTTCTAAGTTTCAGTAAGTTGGAACGTGATTTTTTCCAAGTAAAAAAAACTGGTTTTACTGGTATTAAAATGATCAGTAAATATTTTCTCTCAGTATATTTCATTCTGGTCAGTGATCCCAAATAGACACTGCTCGTATCAGGAGAGTCGTTTTAATTGTTATTGTCTAAATCCAACGAAACAAACAAGGCTGCAAATATTTGCCTTTAGTTTCTGGGTGTATGTTACCAAGGCCCTGTTTTGTCAAAGCTGCTGTCGTTTTTTCTGCGCAGAAACCCAGTAAGGCTACAGCAAGGGAGGGGAGGGCTGGGATGGCTGGTGTGTGGGGGGGCAGGCATGTCCTTTGAAAGGGGATGGGGAGGGGGTAACCAACATATAGACAACTCCTGTCATCTGATTTATCAAAAGCCTTATAATATCTTATTCCAGACTCCCATATGTTCCCAGCTCAGGGGAGGATTGAGCATTTGTGTCCACGCTGAATATGCCGGTCACTCAAAAAGAAAAGAGAGAGAGAGAGAAAAGAAAGAAAGGCAAATAAATAAAAAATCATAAAAACTGTCCCGAAAGATCGCCATCCCAAACTTACCCTCCACTCCCCCCAACAAAAGTTAAAGCCAGCTTTTTTCAGGGCTCACCCGGCCTGAACTGGAATCTCACCAATAAGGCGTATTGTGTCCCGAACAAGGAGCACAGCTCGGGGATTTGCATAAATTATGTATTATTTTCTACCCAAATCAAGAACGGCGCTCCCTCTCTCTCTCTTTGCTATGTTACAATATCTTTTTTTTGTCAAATCAGTTGCATGAGAAGACCACACATTTATTTTGATTTTTTTTTTCATTAAAATCTGTCCTAATCAATAACGGTAGAACATTTGCTTTCATCATCGTAATAAATTCCAGGCTACCTGAAGTGAGCACAAAAGGGCCTCCAATTGACACACTGTGGTCAGTAAATGAAGCCAGTTGACAGCCAAATCAATATGATATTTCAATCATGCTTTCAGCGCATGTATATGGACCCAATGTACGGGGGATTGCAGACTGACATGCTGTATTGTGGACTAATTTAGCCCGAGCTTTGTGTGGGGAGATTCAAAGCAGATTATCATAGTAATAAATCGTTTAATCTGTGTTCCAAGGCTTTTCTCTGAAATTGCTTGTCGATTTCAACAGAAGGAAAAGAAAAGTGAGCTGTCTTTGAAGCGGGTTTTTTTTTCCTTCTTCTTCTTTTTGTGCAAGTACGTGCTATTTTGGTGGTGATCAGACAAAACTGCGAGGCATTCTAAGCGTTTCTCTGACATGGATTTTCTGCAGATAAGGGTAATTAATTTCAGCGGTCATTTAATGAGAGGGAGATGCTCTCAGATCGCCTTGCTCTGATGTCCTAAACCGTAGCATTGCTGCTATTCGATATCTAAGAGCCCATTCAACTCTTCGGGGACACGAATATACAGAAAGATGAAACCAACGCTGACAAGGTTATTTATTATAGCGCTGCACACTTCCACCACGGCTGTTTCTATTCTCCTAATACGATCCTGAATTTTACTTTCAATTTTTGTTTCGCTGCTGTCTGCGCCAACCCTGTGTGTGTGTGTGTGTGTGTGTATCGTTCTAGACTAAATGCAATAATTGAAATCTGGGGTTAAGCAGTGCCATTAATATTTCAGAGCTCCTCGGGGATATTGTTTTTCTGCGGTTGTTGTCACTTTGAGCGGAATTACACATGGCCTCACAATCAGCTGCCAATCAGCGGGTCTCTAATTAATTTCTGTCCCTGCAGGTTTGGTTCCAGAATAGAAGAGCTAAATGCAGAAAGCAGGAGAACCAGCTACATAAAGGTACTCTTTTTTATCCTGCATGCTCCCACACAGACCTAACTCTAGGTTTATTTCTATTCTATTCTGCTCCTTTACAAGGCAACTACATGCTCAAGTGTGTGTAACATCCTTCATCTTTTTCCACTGCTACCATTCGGGCGGTGGTTAGATTCCCAGTTAATTATGCAATCAAAAGCAGTGGGATTTCTTTAGTGAGCGTTTATCTTGGGCGTTATTAAAGTTGACTCCGCTATTCAGCTCACTGCTCGTTATTCAGTCCGATCGTTTACTTTTTGTGGTTTTGAATATTCCCCTCACAATGAGGCCACATCGTCTGTGTGTGTGTGTGTGTGTGTGCTTTTACAGGAGTCCTGATTGGAGCAGCGAATCAGTTTGAAGCTTGTCGTGTAGCGCCATATGTCAACGTGGGAGCTTTACGGATGCCATTCCAACAGGCAAGTTGCTTTGAAGCGTCTAGTGTTAAAAAGCAGACCCATCCCCGGACTGCTGTCTTGGCACAGGCTCTGGCCAAGTGCTATGCAAAGACTCCGGTTCAGATGAAGGGAGTAACAGGACTCTTATTAGCGCACTTATAAAGACACTGTGCCAGCTCAATTCGGTGAGAGATCCTGATGCTTTTTTAAGATGGGGGTTCAGGCCTGGTCTGTGCGATACAGGTACAACCTGAACAGGGCGAGTTGCTTCTGATATACTGGACTATGCACCCGTATGTGGAGTGCAGTATGGTGCTGAGCATCTGCACAGAGATGTTAATGTGGGAAATATGATGTAGCCTGTTACATTACACAAGTGGAATCCAGTGCTGTTTTAGCATTATTTTTTAGGCAAAGGCCCAAGATTTCCCAAAAGCAATGGAAGTTTGAATTTCCTGTTATGATGCATGTTCAAATAAAAGCTCAAATGTGACCTTTGTTGTTGCTGTAGCCAACACGGTCCCAGTGATAGTGTTCAGCGAGTGAGTGACAGCTCTTTAACCGCTGGGTCACCATCCTGGCTCATCATATGAGCAAATACAGTTCAGAGCTGAATCACATCTGCAGCAGTCTCACTGGTGAAATGAGCCTTCAGACAACCCACTGCAAAGTTAACGCATGTTCTCCCCCTTCTCTCTCCATCCGTGCGTCCCGTCCCGTAGGATAGTCATTGCAACGTGCCGCCCTTCTCCTTTCAGGTGCAGGCGCAACTGCAGCTGGACAGCGCCGTGGCTCACGCGCAGCATCACCTGCACTCTCACCTGGCGGCGCATGCGCCCTACATGATGTTCCCCGCGCCGCCCTTCGGACTCCCCTTGGCGACGCTCGCGGCCGAGTCCGCTTCCGCCGCGTCGGTAGTGGCCGCGGCCGCCGCCGCCAAGAACACCAGCAAGAACTCCAGCATCGCCGACCTGAGACTGAAGGCCAAAAAGCACACGGCCGCGCTGGGACTGTGACGCCAGGGAGACCCTGAACATGAGCGCTTACAAAGTGAGAAAAAAAACTTATCCGTGGACGATATTTATGTTTTTTTTTCTTTTCCACTGAAGGACGACGAGTATAATTATAAAATATAGGCTATTTATGAGATAAGGAAAAGACCTTTAAAAAAGCAGAGAGTGACGTGATAGCCTACAGTGATGTGATTTGGGACGCCAAAAGAAAAACAAATGGACACCGAGACCACGGGGGGTCGACACCCCGATGAAGAGGAGGAGGACGCAGCTGGGACGGTCGATACTTTGCCAAACAAGGCGAACCCACCATTCTGCAGTTGTTTTGTTCTGTTTTGATATTATATTATTATTGTTATGATTTCATTTTGAACATAAAGAGGCTGGCCTCGGTATATTTCAAAACATTTTCTCTGTGAAAGGACAGAGAGGGAATTCTTTGACAAAATGAAGACAAAAAAACGGACAAAAAGACAATACTCGAGGTGTTTCTCACTCTTCTGTTTGTTGTCCAAATTCATAATGCCTCAGCAGTGTTTGCATGAGTTTGTGAGCCATCTCTCACCCCTCTTTCCTCCCATGCATCTCCGAGGAAGGGCAACTCTCACTTGAATGTTTTGGCCCATGTTTGACCTTGTTTGGACCTCCTCTGGTAAAGGTGAAACAATGGCGACACATCAGAAATGTGAGATTTATATATATATATGTGTGTGTAGGCTACATGCTGAACTCGTTGTCAGGATCTACCAGATTTAGTGTCCATTATTTACAAGGTGGTGATTTGCCCTCTTTTAAAGGAGAGTTATGTCATCGACACCATCTTCACCACAGTTAAACGAACAAATAACACGGGACTGGAAGCGAACCGGTACGGGCACGTGTAAAATATGTTTATACACAAAAACATGCATTATTTTTATTATTTAGTGGCTTTATGAATGCCTTGTGGGGAAGTTGTTCATTTTGTATTTTACTTTATTTCCGTGTATTAAAAATCACGTGCATTCTGTATGTAATTTTGATGTTTTTATAACAGTGACAGTGAACTTGCCTGAGGCACGGGTTTCTAAAAACGAAAAAAGTTATTCATGAAATTGTTTTACTTTTTTTCCATCACATGTGAAACGTGAATCCACCGCAACAAATGTTTTTCGTTCCTATAATAAATTAAGAAAAGTTTCTTTAATGAGTTGACATGTTTATAATGGTATTTTAATTGGCTATTTATTATTATTATTATTATTATTATTATTATTATTATTATTATTATTATTATATTGTTCTGTGGCTAAACCTCTGAGGGCAATAGATTTTTAATAATTCATGCCTGTAGCTATAGGTCTTTTGATAACGTCACAGTAGTGACAGGCTCGTTTAGTCAGGAACAAGGGTGTCTGTTGCTGCTCTCAAGTCAAACCAATGTATTATTCATAGTTTGGTTATGGAGCGTTTGGAGTGGAGGACTAGTAATTTCCAGTACACGGTGGAATAACAGGCAGACAAAGGATGAAAAAAAAAAAAACAAAAACAAAACACGGTGGCCGTTCAGTGACTCTAAGATAAAGTTCTGCGGGTATGAAGCACCTGAAATGCGCACACGTTTGTTGTTTGTTTGTTTGTTTTTTCCCTTTCTTTTTCTGACGGGCTTCTCTAGATTTGAAACGATTCTGTTGGACGCCTGATGGACCTACAAACAAACCCCAAAGGCATGATAATTACATAAAACAAAGATGCATTTTTAATGTAATGATAGCCCATCGTTTGTTGGTACCAGTTTGAGCATAACAGCCTAAATGGCTCCGTTATAAACATTACTTAGCCTAAATCGGAAATACACTTGAATAACACACTTTTTAGTAGCAGCATAATTTAATATAGCATGATTAAAAAATAAGAGTTTAAACATTTTGACATAAATTCATGTAGATTGGCGATATTCAGTGTCATTTCTGCTGTGAATACTCGTTTTGGCCCTCTGCCCATCTCGGGCTCCAAATGGTGCCTGTTTATGTGTTTAGGCCTAAAGTTGGGTATTATGTAGAAAACCCGAAACACAGCCCACGAAGCAGTCCTAAAATACAGGAAAAGTTAAAAATCAAACGAACAAACAAACAAACAAAAAATAAAATTACAAAAAACAGCGCCTGCCTCACTTGACTTATAAAATTTGCCTGATTCATTTCCTGACATCTTAACCGCCTCTTATTGAACATTTAATAAACACCTGACACGGGAGCCTGTAATTACAGGAATCCAGATCGCATTACCCTTCCGATATTTCCACACAAAACACAATGTCTTTAGCTATTAATTAATACTGATCTCACTGAGACTACACCAGTGTGTGTATCTCCCCGTTTGGGGCTGGATTTAGACGCCAAAACTATTGAATTATTGATTCTGCGCCTCGCCAGTAATGGAAGAGACGGAACTGGGAAACTGCTGAGTCGGGAGCGCGCACTGCTGCACTACGATGGAACAGAAACACCGCGGTCGAGAGCGCGCATGTCTTACGACTGTCCCTGTTATTGAAGATGTTAGTGCGTGTGTGCGTGTGACCAGTTGTGTTTTCACATTTACTGCCCATAAAGTTAGGTTGTCTTCGTGTAACTGGTGATGTCACAGTAATCATATTGCACAGACATGATTTACTTCATCGTCAGTGATTTCATGGGGAAAAGTTGGGCCTCAGGCATCTAATCTTGTCTCAAGACATGCAAAGTCCTCCTTTGGAGGAAAACAGTGATTTAATACATATTAGCAGTCTGATATTAAAATGTCATAAACTACAAGTGTCAAAATATTCATTATTGAGAACACCACAAGGACATTCCTGTATAGTTTAATGAAAAGGACAACAGTGAATTTGTGAAGGGATAATTAATTCCCAGTAATATTTAGAATCACCTGGAGGACGTGTCAGCATGAATGGAGTCAGTGTATTCATACTCATCCTCCCTGCATCTTTTTGATCGTTGGAGTCCAAAGTTTTGGTTCCTGTGTGAACCGAGCAGTCCAGCAGCTATGAAAATGTCCTGAGGTGTGGTGCTAGACTGGAGTGGTGCTCTGAGGGGCCCAGGAGACAATGAGACGGGGACACACAAGTGTTCTGCTGATTAGACATGGAGACAACCAGCGCTCTCACCCTCCTCTCAACACACTCTTAAGACGCACACACACCCACGCAGCCAGCCAGGAGCCAGCCACGCATGCAGGCTCTCTCTGTCTTTTTCCCCTCGCTCCTCCGCTGTTCGCTCTGCTCTTGCTCTGCTTTGTCAACTTGTGCACACTCTCACTTTTTCTCTCTCTCTTTTTCAATTGATTATTGTGCTCAAAGCTGGAGGAGTCAAAAGTGGGCCAATTACATTCCACTTCATCAAAGGAATGAAAACAATACTGGACAATGTATAAATCCAAATGAAAGTAAGCAAACATACACCCCTAAACACATGCACACACAGGGATCATCAAAGCCTGGTGAGTCACAACAGCACTCCACACCATGGAATCCTTCATATCAACTGGTGCTGTCTTGTTGCTATATTTACCCCACTACAACCCCTGAGACAAATACACTACTCTCTCATTTCCCGCACTTGGCCCTTTATCAAATTAGGGCATGTTCAACAATCACACAGAGCACTTTTTACTGACAGCTGCACACTTTCTTTTTTTTGCACGTGAATGATGCGATTGTATATCCCATTTGTAGCCATGCTTGTATATGTATGTATTTATGTGGGAAAGTACGTGAGAGAGCTCCCTTTCTGCTCTTTTCTCTCTAAGGGCTTGCCTTTGTTACACGTTAGGAGTGCTCAAAGAGCAGGACGCACACAGCACTGCACCAAAGACAACAACCATCAGGAGCAACGGCAGATAAAAGACCAACTTCAAAGACATCAAATGGAGCGAAAGTGAAAAAGAAACCTGCTGAAAACTCCCTCCGGTAGCACTCAGGCCAGCAATTAGGACGCCATATCACTGTCTGTTATCACATGCGTGCGCGGTATAGGTCTGGTTGCCTAACTGCAGCACTTGGTGTGGGTTGCAGTCAGCAGAGAATTACAGCGTTCATAGAGCTCCACTGTAACACTGTATTTAATTTCACTGCAGGATGAAAAGTGGGTGTTCATCCAGAGTTGACCCTTGCTATGATCAGGGAGGCTTAACCATGGTGATTACAGACATTGAAAAACTGACGTCTATATGTCCCGCTCCCTTCTATTCAGCAGCTAAGTAGAACAAAAACAAAACAGAGGTCAGAACAAAACAAGAAGTCTAATTGTTTCACTGTTTCCTGTTTAGGTGCCCGAGGGCAATCTACACATTTTTTATGTACTGGCTGCATTTTATTATTTGTTATTAATTCGTTTCCAGTTGCAGCTGGTTTGCAGATTAGGGAGATAACATAATGTATAACTCCCTGCCCAGGGAAGAAGACATAACAAGGGTGTATGTGTTGAGACCTGTGGGCATTAGCAGCTAAGACGGGATTTCATTGTTTCCATCAGAAAATAGGTGATACTTGGTGTGTTGTCGACGCACTGGGGAGTGAAATTGTGTGCCCTTTTGTGTGTTTGTGTTTATGTGTCCATTGTGGTCTCAGAAAGAAAGAGTGTGAGAACAAAATGAAATGCTAAGCCAGAAAGAGAGAGAGAGGGAGAGCGATGAGGGGCACACAGTAAATGTTGTACATTTGGCCCATGCTGCTCTGTATTTACAAGCTGGTAAGATCCAATCATCTGTGTGTGAGTATAATCGAGTACTTGCTTCTCAATCACCAGATGTTTGTACACAGAGTCTTAAATTCCAAAAAGCCTCTTGGAAACACAGCCCTAACTCATCTCATATTGATTGTATTCACGCTGTTTGAAGTTTACAAAATGTCATTTTAAAATGTCATGAAATGACAAAAAAGCCGACAAATCACCCAATATTTGTACCGGGATGCTCAAGTGTCTTTTTATTGTGGGTAAATGCAGGGAGGTCTAGGATCATTCATTCTGGGGTTAAATGCATTTTCAACATTCTGTCTGAGGAACCATTTATGACCATTTATATATCTGTCAACCGCATTCAAATGCTCTCTGAACTTGTGTCAGGCGTATGTGGTCAAGGCAAAGTTTAGATGTGATGGAAAATAGCGACTGGTTTTCAGTATAAACATTAATCACCTGTGTACTATAAATGTTATACTCAGAAAGCTGTTACTTGTTTTCACAAAGCCATAAATCTAAGTATGCGCAATACAAAAATCAATGAATCTTACTGATGTTAGACAACATACAACTCTGTGATAGATGTGCTGCTTGGAATTTTCTTACAGTTTTTCATTCAGTAGTTGCATACAAACACATCATAACTGTATGGGAGTTGTGTTATGATTGCCAGAATGAATGTGACCTAAGGAATCTGTAAACATTAACAATGTGATATTATTTATGTATGAAATTGCCCTGAACTACTGGCAAATGTGCCATCAGGAAAGGTTTATAATGGAGTGTGCCCAAAGTGGCTGAAAATATAATGATGTAATTAAAGAAAAGTAAAAAGACAGCTGTAAAAAGAAAGAAAGAAAATATCTTGACCATGACTATGTAGGTGTTTCATGTCAGCTTCCACCTCTCTCCCCTCATTTCCTGTCAGTCATCTCTGTCACCCTTTAGTCTATGTCAAACTGAAAACCTATTAAAACTATTGCTCTACTATCACTACAATTACTTTATTGACCTGGTTCATGTTAGCCATGAAGAGCAGTGTTTCACAATCTATTAACTTAGCAGATATTTTGAATGTAGCATCCTATTTTAATTCATGTAGATACATTGTACAAGAGGCCTCTATTAAATACTCTTAATCTGTATATTAAAATACAGGGTTGTCAAAGTAGCTGTGACAGCCCAAGTTTGAACTCAGCTTTGTTGACATTTTCCTGCCTCCTGCTCAACTTTAACATTAAAAGTGAAAATAACGAATAAATAAAGAAATTAATTATGTCGGACAGTGGCATTAGGCGAATCATTAGCAAAAGCATTACTTGTGCAAACTAAAGTTTACCTATCCTGGGTGTGCCTGTATATCAATAAGTCTGTGGGGCAGTAGAACATGGGAGGAAGAGGTCAAGTGCTTTAGATGTAATAGAATTTTAAAGCAGGGAAGCGTCTGTCATCCAGGGCATCTTATTCAGATGTTTTTATTGATCCTGCCACTTGTGTCCCCTCATTGGTACAGCAGTATTGACAGCTGTACTGCTATGGTAATTTACTCCTTAGGCAAGTGCATGTATGTCACTGTCCCTGGGTAGGAAGATAAATACGTACAAGCGCCGAGCACAAACACATGCTCACATGTGCACATGTTGTATAATGGGCTAATAAGCAGGAGCTTGAAAGTAATGTATAATGGTGCAGGGCCATGTCGCCTTCAACTGGAAGCAATGGGCTGAGTGGGCTGAGTTAGTGGTGGGGAGAATGCATCTTGTTTTAATGTAGGCTGATGAAAATTGATGTCACAAGCTGAGAGAAGGGCAGACAAAATCCAAAGAGCTGACTGCGCTGCATTATGAGGCCAAGGCGGCATTGGAGGAGGCAGGACCCCATAGTGGTGCGACGTTCTATTGGATTACAGTATTGGCTCAACAACCTGCCAACGTCTAATTAAATATGCCTGCATTAGCTTCCTGCACAGCGGGGGGTGTGAGAGACGGACACTATCTCATTCTGAAATGGGATGTAAAAATAGATCTTGCAAGTTAGCCCACACTCATGCTACCTCCCTCCTGAGATATAACTACTTCTCAGTCGGTTGCCATCTCTCTCTCTCTCTCTCTCTCTCTCTCTCTCTCTGTCCTTCTGAGTACCACATGCTTGTTTTTCAGGGTACTTACTATATATCGTTCCTCTTGATATAAACTAAACAAAGAAACTGAATGTAAAAATTTGCAGTGCAATTTAAGGCTTGTTTATTTAGTGGTTTTCTCAATGACAAGAACGTAGGCTCGAGAAGAAAAGGGAGCCGTTCTTCTCCCTATGACAGAGAATCTTTAAAAGTTTTACACCAAAAAGCCTGCTGCACTGCTGCAGTGTGAGAAATTAACAAAATCGTCAAGTCCTTTTTGTTTTGAAGAGGAAATAAATTCAAGGAAGTGACACATGTATTGAGAATGAATATCACATGCATCCTAAAATAGCTGACACTTTCTGTGGCAGATAACACCCTGTGTTACGGAGAGGAAGGAAGCAAGCTGATTGAAAACAGCTATATCCCTGAAGTGGCAGTGATATGCATAAACTAGATTTCACATTGTGACTAGAATCCTTTTCTACAGCTGACTGACTGTGTAACATTGAATTTGGACTGCAATGGACTGAGGTGGTTGGAATGCAAAAGGTGGGGCAGAAGGAGAGAGCAGGAGAGAGTTAGGAGGACAAGGGCAATGATATGAGCAGAACAGACAGGGAGGGGAATATGTTAGAGAAGCTAGATGGAGGTGCCAAAGACATGAGTGTGCCAAAGAGGAAGCACTTTGTTGAACTAAAGCATGTTTGAGAGACTGCCTCTTATCTTAATGATGACAGGGACCCTTTTAAGGGGTCACATGTAACACGCTGTGAGCTGGTAGAGCTCTTGTGGGACCACCTAAGACAAACTGGGGATAGGAGTTCGTTTAATGCACAGCACAGCAAACTGAAATGTAGATTCCCAGGCTACATACACGGTTTATAGCAACTTCATTAACTCAAAAGTCATGAAATTTCTGAGGTCTGGTTTTTAATACTGTGACCGGCACGACAATTAATACCTCCTCTTATCACTTAGATTTTAAAATCTTACTGAGATCATGACAGAGATTTTGTGTCCTAAATCTCAAGTAATTTTGTTACTTTGTTATGTTACATTTTATATTGTTGGATAAAAATATTGTCAAAATAACTTTCTGGTTAAGAAGAAGAACGTCTCTCATTGTCTGTGTGGTAAATATAAGGCTTTTGCCAGCAGCCGGTTAGCTTAGCATACAACCTAGAAATAAGGGGAGAAGAAAGTCTGGCTCAGTCCAAAAGTCCAGTCCAAGCAAAAATCTCACTGTAAAAAGTTCTGAACATGTTCAATATGTGTGTGTAGTTGCTGCAGCGCTGAACTGCTGTGACTTGCATGTATGGTGCAAAGCTAGGCTAACCTGTTGCTAGCTTCAGAATTGACATAATGTCCCATTAACTCATTTAATCAAATAGTTTAATGATCAACATTGCAGTGGTAATAATAATTACGTCACGTCCGCATGTGGTGGTAGGTAATATGGAGAAAAAAAAACAAACTAAAAAACAAATATGATATACAGGTTGTGTACACAATCCAGAGCTGCACCACTCCGATAAAACCATGACTGTGATCTGTTTTTGGAGTAACCTGGTTTGAGACTTCTTAAACATGTTATAGGTGCAAAACTGTAAATTCTAAATGATAAAGACTGTATTGTGATTGTTTTGCTGTTGTGCATTGCATGTACATAACAATACAAATGCATGAACAGGAGCTTTTCCCAGTAACAGCCAGCATTTTCACTCATATAAGGCTTTACACAGTATAATTGTGAGCTTTGTGCTGCTGCTAATGTCAGCACTTTGTCATATTAGTCACATTTGTTTAATTTATTCCTTAAAAGTAATTTCTCTTTTGTGAGTGGGTTGGATAAATATAGCACTGCCTCTCTGAGAGTAGGGCTGAGAAGATTCTGATAAAGCAAATATAATGTATCTTTATAATATTTCCTTTGGGTAATATTTACAATCCCAACACTCATATCACAGTGATTTTCTCTAAATACTATTAGAAATAATTTGGGGAAACAGCAACATGCTAGAGTAACTGAACTTCTCATAACTGTTCACTCAATTGGCTCTATGACCAAAATGTGAAATGAAAACCTGAGTTGAGAGCCTGCAGACCACAGAAAGACAGTGTAGTGTGGTCTGGAGGGGGTGTGTGGACACAGAAGAGATCCGAGCACTGTAAAAACGCATCCCTCCGGCACCATTATATAAGCATACATATGGGACAGTAAAAATGGAAGACGACACTTTAAATGACATTATTATAAAATGCAATACTCCTGGAATGATCCCTTATTAAATTAGGCCTATGATCCAAGATGAATTTCCCGCTTCCCTAATCCATCAAGAGGGGAATATTAAAAGATAGGCCTCAACTGGCATTAGAAGCTCACTCCGTCTTGACTTTCATTATTCTGCATTAGGGTGCTGCTGGGGGAGAGCCTCTTAATGAGAATTACAATGATTCACTGGCCCCGGCCCCACTTCTGACAAGTCAAATATTAACTCCTCAGTCACAGCTGTCGGAATTAAAATACTTTGTAGCCGTGGACGTGCTAAATTAAATTGGCCTTTTATGTTCCTTACATGGCTGACCCCTGTGGGGCTCCACCACCTCAGTTGCCACTGAGACAGTTATAACAGAGCAAGAGGCAGAGAATATACAAAGAGTAGGGCTCACGTGCATGCTGCACACACAGGCAGACTCGCACAAAAACAAACATTTCTGTCCCCTGTGTGTCATTCTGTCATCCTCTCTCGCTATCGCTCTGTTCTCCCCATTTTCCTTCATTCTGTGTTTCTCACCAGAGGCTGTTTCCTTGGCAGACATCTTCTCTGTGCTTTGTTTGATAGCCAGTGTCAGCTACTGTCGACTACTGTCTGTGTTTCACTATGCTCTCTCTCTATTAGCAGGGCCGCAGACACACATAAAGGCTCCTCACCTGTTGCTTGCCCTTCATGTTTAACAGCCAAACAGATTAACATAACAGAGCAGCCTTTTCAAAGAGCAGGGGAACTTTGTTCTAATGTGATTAGGGTTTTGCACGCAGACAACAAATCAAATTTGTATTGACCTTCAAAAGTTTTATTTCAGTCCATTTGCACTCACTTAAGCAGAGGGCTAAGGCTCGTAGACCCCCGCTCCACTCTGCTGTCCGAATTCCTCGGTGCACGCAGCAGTGGATTCTGGGTGGTTCCTTCGCCTCCCCGCTCACTAGCTCACTCTGGCCCAAGGTCATGTACAGTGACGGTGAGAGTGAGGAAGGTTTTCTGCCTTTTTGCCTCTTGCTTGTCTTTCCCCAGCAGCATTTCTGCTCTGCTCGTGTTGCCAGCAGAGCCCTGAATCCTTCTCCCGCACTGTTTGAGCTCCTTACAAACAAACGATCGATTTCACTGGGAGAGAGGGAAGAGGGAGAGGGAAAATATAACTGCCAGTGACCCTGCAGTCTGCAGATGTTGCACTTGAAATTGCTGGATTTTTTTTTTTTTTTTTAAACACACAGATGCCCCAGGACATGTCACCTCTCCCCTTTCAAAAGTCAACCAAATGAATAAAGAAATGGATGGGGCTGATAAAGAAAACAAAAAACAGCCAAATGGAAGATAGTGGAGGATTAATTCAGTGGGCAGATGGGTCTTGGTGTCAATTTGAGCTATTCTGATCCACTGAATTGAAATCAGAGCTTCAACCAAGCCCCAAACAAGTCACCTTTGACCTTCATGACAGATATAATACCGATACTCTATATTCATTCAGTTCCTCTGCACGCTTTGTTTTGGCTAAAACCACTTTCCTTTTACAGCTCTGGCTTTACTTTAAAACTCTGCACCTTAGGTCAAATCATTAGCATAAGGCAGTATGCAGTGGACTGTAATAGACAGCTTGTCCACTGCTAGCTGTAAAGCGATAAAGTACATCGACTTATAGTGGAAGTGTTATGTAGTACTTTGTAGCACTTAAAACAACTTTTAAATTAAAAGTAGCAATGCATTCTTGACCCAGGGTTACAATTAAGGTTATTAATTACCACCCAGAAAGTAATTACTTCTTGTTGGAAGCATATTTCTTTTAGTATTGAGTTTCTCTGTGCCTTTGGGAAAATGTATCCCCTATTATGTAAGCTATTAGAATTAAAAACAGTTCTGACCTTAAGATTGAATATCGAACATTTTCATGGTTCTCATTATCTAGTTATAATTAGCTTCAAGTGCAAGTTGTAACATTCACATGTAACATTCACACATCGGGAACAAAACTAAGTTTTGTTCTCGAGGTTATATTAGAATCCGCAAAATCAATGTCTCCTGAAGGGATGCGTATAAATGGCCCCATTACTGTGTTTAGAGGTTTCAGTGGGGAGTGATTTAGACGACACCCTTGCAGTGGACCATCAGTCACTCTTTTAGAGTTAAATAAACCATGTGAAGGACTGTTATCCTTACTGGCTTAAGTCCCCATTAATCAGTCCACTTCACCTGTCAATACAGCCACTGACTTCCAATCAAACAACCATTATAGCAGTGAGCATTACAATGAAGGGGATCTTTGTTTCTTATTGAGTTAATCACCCAGCATACACACTTTGCTCTCATCAGACTACCACTGGCAGTGTATATTCCCCTCCTCATCCATGGAGGAGTGCAGGGGTCAGGCTTAACACGCGTTGCAACTTGGGATGTGGAGAAGGTGTAGGATGAAACCATATAATGAAATCGCTTTGCAATTATAACAATGTGGAGACAGATCATTGTTTGAGATTGGCCTTTGAAGGTGTATCATTGATTTATGCAAATAGGCAGCTAATGAAAATAATACCTGCTCACCATGAGTGTCATTACCTCTGAAGTTATGATTTGTGCTAACTGTATGAGAGCGGTGGACAAGGACGAGGCGAAGAAAGATTGGGCCAAAGTGATGTGATAGACCGATGTGTCATCCACAGCATGAGCTGGAGGATATAGCTCTGAGCAGCTGGGAGTGAACGACCCACTGACAGCCCCTTTCAAAATGACAAAATCCATCCTTCTGTATTGATCAGTTATTTTTCTGTCTTTCAGCGGGCATCTTCAGACCCTCCCCTCGTCTCAACCTGCCCAGCCGCTCCCTATTGATCCTCTCTGGTGATTGGTTGAGCTGTAATTTGAGATGGACATTGACGGATGAGTGCAAACTGTTTTCTTTCTCCCTCTTCCTCTCCTCTCAGGGGTGATGAAGTCATAATGCCAGTGACAGAGCCGGACAGGGACCAATTGCAATGGAGCATTGGCCTGAGTAACCTTTCGAGTACAGGACGTCTCCTGGTCTGTCACACATGCCCCCTGAGTGCTCTGTGGCCACAGGACTCATAAATGGACCCACACATGCAGCCATGGTATATTGAATGGATAGAGAGAAGCTCTGTCGGAGTGTCATCTGGAAGAATATGACAAGTGTTTTGGATCATTTTGCTTATGGGCCAAGACAGACCAGCACTAGTGCCACACAGGACGCTGTATAATTCAGAGAAAATCCTACAAAAGGATTAAAAAACAAAAAAATAAATGAAAGAAAAGTACATCCTCACTATCCTGTAGACATTGGTACTACAGCACAAAAAGATAATGGTCATGGAAGATGCATGTTAAGGTTGTCTCATATGGATGTAATTCCTGGGGATATGCAAATGAGCGAGTTTCAAGAAATACCTGGACCCAATGCAATTTATTAGGTAGACCTAGTACACCTAACTACATATATATATATATATATACATATATATATACATACACACATATATATATATATATACACACACATATATATATAGTAACCTAACTATGTATACAGGGTACACATACACACACACACACACACACACACACGAACACACTCTTGTCAAACAAACATCCCCATCTGGTTCTTATTATGTTGTGTGTATGTTTGGCATATACATTTCAATTTTAGGACATGTCTTTTGTAAATAACCCCTTAGTAATATGAAAATAATATTAAAACTGGACTTAAGTATCTCAATGGAACTGGTTGAAGTTAACCCCAGTATTGTGCAATCATCATGTTGAGTAAACATCTCTTAGTCAGTTTGAACAGAAAGAAAAGAGTAACTCCTGATTAACACTTGCGGTAAATATCCAGCCAATTAGAAGCAGATGCACCGACAGACAGTCATGCCAGAAGCAAGTTTTCAGTGAGTAGCACGGATACCAACATGCTGGAAAAACTTTTGAGAAATGAGAAATATTAAGAAGATAATGAGAGGAAGAAAAATAAAAAATGGAGCAGTCGGTATCTGCCCACAATAGTATACTCTCTGCTATAATGAAATAAGAATCCTAAATGTTTTAAATGTGCCATTTTTACAGATTGCAGAAGTGGCATGTCTTAAAATGGCCATTTCTGTCTGTGATTACAGCCAGACATTCCATTTTAACAACATCCCTGTCTGTGTAATTGCATGCATATTGGATTTTAATAATGGTGTCGAATATTATCAGACAGTGAACACGCTGATAACGAGCCTTGTGCTTTGACTGTTTGACAAGTCAATCTTTCACTGCCGTTTACTCTGCCTAATGCCATCATACAGCCCGAAGAACGAGGAGGAGTGATAGCCTGGAAAAGAAATCTTTGTTTGAAGACGCGTTATACCTTCCATTTCTTATTCCCCTCATTTCTCAAAAGTGTTTTTCATTTGCTTCAACCTGCAATGCAATGTGACCACATGGTGATCCAACAATCATTCTCCTCTGAAGAATTGCTTGAGCCAGTGGTTAAACTGGAGACATTTTGATTAATATTTTCCATTTGTTTAGCAAGCTTTGAGCTAAAATTAGATGGCCACCTCTTCCCTTGACAGGACAGCAGTGACTTTGGTTTCCCCACCAGGCCAGTCCAATGTGTACACATACCAGTTCCAGGGAGGAGAGGAAAGGAGGGAGGGCTGGTGCGGGAGTAATTTCAGTGGATTGTGAGCGGACAGTAGCTCCGCTGGGAGAGCTGGCAATCATGGGGGAAACAATGTTTACATCGATCAGCTGTCAGGAAGATTTATGGCCTCATTTTGCTGTAATGGAGAATTAGTGGGGAGATTATCAGCGACTCAACACCACCGCTTGTTACCCGTGTCCAGGCCTAGCAATTTGTCTCTACCTAGGAGCAGCCCAAACACTTGTGACAGCACCAGCACTTGCCCTAATTCAATCAAGAGAAAATGTTGGAATTAATTTGTTACAAGAAAATTTAAATATGTTCCAGCTGAGCAGTGGCCTATAGCCACTTGAAAAAGCAAAGGGGAAAAGAGAGAAGGGGAGAGAAAGCATCTGATTTATTGTGCTCGGCAAGATATTGATCCAGTTCGATCCCTGCCTGTGCGCAGAGGGTTTAATGCGTAATAATTTCCAATTTAAAGCTCCTTCTCAAGATCATGGCTGTAAGGAGAGGAGAAGAGAAGGCAAGCTGGAGCTGCGCAGCCATGTACACTGATGAAGGAGCCTGTTGCTAAGGCTTTGTCAAAAGCTCTGTTTGAATGTAAATGTGGGGTTATCGGTTCCAGCATCTCCTCTGTGCCGGACTTTATTTGTCTGTCATGCAGACAAAATGAGGACAGGGTGGATGTTCAAGCTGTGTAATAACACAGAAGAAAATAGGAATAATACAAGGTAGGCAATCTGTGTCTAGTAATTACACAAACGGATCACAGAGGGTGAAATACAAACTGTCGATGGCCATACATAAACAATATACGTTTATGTTACATACACACAGTATATGGTGGTGATCATTATGTGGCTGAGGAGGATGAAATTACTGAGCAGAGGAGAAAGAGCAAATCTCATACAGTCACATATTGTGACCTTTTGAACGGCTTTTGATTTAGGGTTTGGTATCAAGGTAGAAGAGCCGTCAGTGTGAGTTCAGAGTAGGTGGTTGGGGTTAGGGTCATCTGTTAAGCGAGTGTTTTGTGGCTTCTGTTCATCCTGTTTAGGTTCTTCTGGTGTTTGTGAGATACATGATCACCCTTAACTACTGTCCTCCTCCCCCTACCCAGACTCTTCCTCTACGAGCACCCTGAGGACTGCTGTCAGCACGCTGACTTATTGATCAAGCTGTCTGTATGCTGCTAAAAGTCCTCAATGTGAGCAGGCTAAGGTTAACAGAACACAGCAAGATAGCTAGATAACCATCATACATATCAGCAGTCAGATGACACTGGGCATGTTACTTGATGCTGGATGTTGGATGCTGGATTTTATTTCACATAACATTTTGCGCTGGCCTGTGCTCATCCCTATTTTTGATTGCTGTATTATTGTGGCCTGGATGCGAAAGTTCGAGCATTTATAGAGAAATGAGCCAAAGAAATACACAATGCATGGTCAGGAAAGTTAATAACTAATACGGTATGCTCAACTCTCCCTATGTGTTAGATATTCACTGTATATAAATGTACATTTGGCATTTCACACAACCCCTTGGGTTTTCTCAGTAAACCAGACAACCACTTCTCTGTTGTTGAAGCATCCATCCCACTATTAACACAAGAGCTGTTGGAAACCTCCTGGCAAAAGAAAATCACCTAGACAGACAGACAGACAGACAGACACAGACACAGACACAGAGTCACACACACACACACACACACACACACACACACACACACACACACACACACACACACACACACACACACACACACACACATACACACACAAAAACAATTTCTCTGAACTCTACCTTTGGGGGTTCCCTGCTGAACCAGCAGCCTGTTAAGAGCGAAGCAACAAATAAACGCCTAACTTCCCTTTCCTCTCCCTTCTTCTCACTCTCTCCATCCTTCTATGAATCTGTGAGTTTGTGTTTGTGTGTGTGTGTGTGCGTGTAGGTGCGCCCCTGTGTGCATATGAGGAGCTTGCAGGCCATTCCAGGCCAGGGACACAGTTAAATGAAGTGGAGAAGCAGGCTGCAGTGCTGTGACCTCTGCAGGCTACATTATCCTCTTCCTCCAGCTTTGTTTATTAACATCTCAAGGCTTCTTTCTATTCCACTCTGATTTCATAGTTTTCTCTGTGTATAGGAAAATAGCCTACAAGACAGTGTCTGTTCCCGACTGTTGACGTTTCTGTGAAACAGTTTTTACAAATTAGTTAACAGGCGGGCTCTTAAAAAAATTCAATGCATACACATTAGCATGAGTTAATTGATGCCTAATTAATTTCTGCTGCCATGCATAAATTTGGGCTGCCTTCCCTCACTGCCACAGGAGACCAAGACAAGGGCGATGATTTCCAGGCTTCCCATAAATAAATGAATAAACATCGAGTTGGGCCAGAGAGAAGCTCAGCTCTCGGGGTAGCCAGGTGTGCAAGGTTAAAGACCAACTATGTGGGCGTACACACTCACACACATGCACACGCAGCACAGCAGCAGCAGGTGCACTAAGGACACAGTGTATGTGCACACATAGAGACAGCACAGTGTAGAGCACAGCAGCACATGCACAATGTTAACAGCATCCTCTCTGAACATCACTGTCCCCATGTTATTTTCCCCTGCCTTGTTATTTATTCTACCTGAGCATCTCGTTACATCCAAATCCCATGGACAAGTTGAGAAGAGAATGTGGAGTGGATGATAGCAGTGGCCTCTCTCTCGCCTAATTTGTAGTAATTGGTAGCTCATTAGGTGAAGCAGGTCAGTGTTACAGGGAGCAGGCTGTCAGGGCGCGAGGTTAATGACAGAGAGGAGACACAGACAGACAGATTAAAAACTCTGCTGCCTGCCATGCCTCTCCTCTGATGGCATGTCTCTAGCCAAAGGTCCAGCTGTCCACCATATGCAGAGCTCTGAACATATCTATCCAGGCAGTCACTAGAAAACTTCCGTGAAAAGTGATGGTGATGTTAAAACTCCTTTTTAATGTCTCAGGAGGTGAATACCTGTAGACATTCAGACAGAGAGTGACATAAAGTGCTTCAGTTTTCTACGTGGCATGGTACTGAGATGTAAATTGCCATACTTAAGTAATTTATTAGAATATGTTAGAATAAGGACAATAACACAGAACATTGTGCAATCTTATTATCATGCTTAAAAATACATTCTGCATATAAAAATATGTATGTTGAGCTATTTTACGAAACACATCCTGCAGTTGGTTCAGGTTGGTGAACGGACGTTGTTTGGTTTGTGTAAAACCTAAATAGAAAGAAGCCCAACTATGTTTTATTGAACTGGTTGTCACTGTTATCCATGAACAGTCTTTCTGCTGAACTACCCTAACATGGTGCATAGCTTTTATCTAACTCTCAGCACGAAAGGAAATCTGCTTATTTCCTACAATATTTAATGATCACTTTACAGAAACACTTTAAATATTTAACATGCTATTAATAAGTAATTTAGGCAATTTAGTGCTAATTTAGTGTGTCCACAAGGAAAGCAATGGTTGTAACAATGTTGGAAAAATGTGTAAAAGCTTAATTTTTTTTTCATCATTCTGTGTGGGTGGATGCAGTACAGACCAAATGTTAAATACCATAAGCTTTTGGCCATAGCAACAAAAGTGGGGAATATTGTGACATGTCATCTTTCCAGTGTTACACAGTCTAAGCTGTTTGGCCATTTATGTCAGCTCAATGGTTCGATTTCACTGTCAAGAGACAGCTCACAGTCACAAACACCAAGTGTAAGCATAGGTGAAACAGTGGGAGAAGGTTTGTGCTGCTATTTAGTCCTCTAAAAATGACCACAGCATGCATTAAGTGATAGATCTATTAGGACAAGGCAGCATTAACCTGATAGTGAGACGACAGTAAAATGCACAGACCTGAGGCTGCACTTAAGTCTGTGGCCTGAGTAGAGAGCGGATTGCACTTCCACATCCAGGTGGTTTGAATATGAGACAGACTCCTATCAGTCCTAGTAGACTGCGTGTGTGTGTGTGTGTGTGTGTGTGTGTGTGAGGTCACTGGAGAAAAAAAACTGCGCCTAATGGATCACATAAAGAGAGAAACTGTGTAACTTAAGAGTGACGGCTAAATGTACGAAGCTGAGCTTGTAAGAGCTCTTATGGTTATGTAAATCTAACCCAAGAATCTTTTTCATTTATCCACTTTACATAGGCCTTTTCCCATCATAACTTGGAATGGATTACTGTACCCAATTTAGATTGTGTTTCATCAATTTTATTTTGCAAAGATTCCAACCTCTGGCATGAATTGTGGGTAATTATCAGCTGCCAGTTTCAAAGACATAATCGGGTACTTTTGACAGGTGAGTTATTAAAATGTCCTCTGTACCTGATAAACATATTAATTTATTTCAAGATAGATAATTTCATCAATGCAGCAGTCATATCATATATGGGGTAGATGATACCCTCTCCTTTTTAATTATACAAATATCACAGTCGTCAAAATGACAGATTTTTCCTTCAGCACATATTTACCTCCATGAAGTTTTGATTAAAATAGGCCAACACTGTTCTCACACAGAAAATTTTAAAAGCTGTTATTACTTTAGATGCCTTTGTATTTGTTCACAATTTCCAATAGCGATGCACAAGTAAACTGTCCTTATTCCGATCTTCTCCACCCTTTGTTCAGGGTGATTTATTCCCAAGAATCATTAAGCCTTCAGCCAGCCCTCACTTACACCAGCTCTTATAAGATAATCAATAGTGTGCTCAAACATGAGTCTGGTTTACATCAATTCAATCAATGGTCTGGTAATGAAATAACAGATAATGTGCTCTGTTTCTTTCTGAATTACCCATTTTAAAGGTGCATGTTCTTTATAAACACATAATATTATTTCATAAACGGAACCGCTTTACTTCCAATAGATTTCCATTTTTGATCTGCTAAATAAAACTCTGACACAAATAAGTAAGTAGAATTCTAATGCTGCATTAAATCATTATGTAAACTGCATCATCAAGCTAAAAGAGGCATTCTTTGTATTATTGAAATTAAAGAAGGCTTTACCTTTGTCATGAGGTGTATTGCTGGTCAGGGGTTTAAAGGTGTGCTGTTGTGTCCATTAAGTCTGCTCAGAGACTATCATCTGTTCAAAAGGAGAGAGCACAAGCTTCAGACAATGGAGACACCTTTCCTCCTGGCAAATCCAAATGGCACTTGTAAAAACATCTCAACAAAACATATATGTGTATTAGTACGTGTATTTTCTACACAACACAACAGAGGCATAATACAAAAAACAGCATGCGCATATGACCCATAGTTGCATTCTTGTCACGGTCACAGGTGAACCATTAACACACACAAGTCTGCATTATGCAGCATGGTTATCAGCGCTGACATGCACACGTTACACATCGCTTGGATCTCACTGAGAAAAACAAGACAGCTGCAGCCATTCACTAAACTAGCTGAGTGACAAAATAAGAGAAGTCCACAAAGTAGGATAATTAACATTTTCCTGGTGTGGAGCTACTGTCTTCCTGTTGGACAGTGTTTTTGGGTTCTGTAAAGCTGTGATGACCCTGTAGCGATGAACCTCGGAGTGTGTGTGTACACACAGCTGTGTAGCCTCTATGCAGGCATTGTCTGACAGACGCAAATGTTGTTCCTGGACAAAAAAAAGGTATCAAGGATCAGCTGAAATATTTGTACAGCTCATCAGCTGTGTTAGTTTTAGCAAACACGCACAGATACTCAGGCACATACACGCAGCAGTGGGTTATGTCCAAAACACTGTGAGCTATTTGACTGAAATTGTGAAGAAATAGTTTGACAATTTGCTTTCTGATAGTTAGCTACCTATGATGACATAATCAGTATCAACAGATCTGTCTGTTAACAAGTGCACCCACCTCCAGTTGGCTTAGTGCAAGCATTGAAAACATTGGAAACAGCAAGCCTACTGAGCTACTACCACCTCTAATAACCCCCTACAAGCTTTATATTTAAAATTAAAATGTGCAAATGAAAATGATCATGGTCATATTGCCGTCATTAAAATGACAATTTTTTGTTTTTATGCTTTGTGTTTTTGTTGATATTTAAGAGGTGCTGGTCGGTAGATATTGCTATGCTAATTGTTTCTACCTGTCTCCAGTATATATTTATGACTACATAGTCAGTACTGCAGTATTAAAACCATATTATTTCATTTAAATCATGCTTTTTTCTTTTACTATTAAAGGCTTGGACCTGAGGTCAAAAGACTCCACGACAGGACACTTTTTGTTATTTAAATCATATTTTAAAGCATATGTTCCTCTGTGCTTTAAACCCGTTTCACAGGTAAGAATTTACCTGTAAGAAAGTAGCTGAAGACACTTGAAATAATAACCTTTATCGTTTCCACATTGATAGAAGTCTAGAATATATCATTTAATACTGTTTCTACTGGATGATTAGAATTTAGATATTGCCTGCTGACAAACTGGTGTTTCATTCCATCACATTGCTCGGGCACAAAGCTTACAGAATGATGAATTCATATTTTCATTCAATAAATTGTAACTTTGTTGGCTACCAAAACACATACCTCGGCCAAATTCTTATCTAGGCGTCTCTTCATCCAAAAGTCTTTCCAATTTGGAGGTTTGGGGTTTTGGGATTCCCGGCCTGAAGTGACCTCCGCACACCAAACCTAGTGTGATTGACAGGTAAGACATGACCTCATCTGTGGAGGTGAGTCCCTGAAGACTGATCACTATCACACAACATGGCACAGATGGGATCAAACCTCACTAACAAGACCACTGATGGGACCTCAAGGGTTCCTCTTTTTCTTTCACATTTTTTCTTTCTCTGGTCTGTTGCATTTTCTTTCTAGTTTTCTTTTTCCTCCCAAACCTCCATCACATCTTCTAATTTTATGCCTTCAGGCTTTTAGAGACAGAAAAATTAAAACACCATATCACATCATGCATCTGAGGCCTTTACATAAGGTAAAGCATCTGTGCACTGCGGAAAACTGACTTGAGTGCTTCACATCATTCTACTGAAAAAACGTGCAAGTTGCAGGTAATAACTTGATAATAAATCATCAAGTTTGGAATGAAAGTAGAACATAAGGTCTGTGCTGATCATTAGGTATTAATTAATCACTCAATTATCTAAATGGTTCAGTGTGCGCGATGAGGAAGACAGGATCTAAGACAGCAACATCAGTTAAAACAGTCTAATGAACTGAGCCGAATTCATCATGAAACACCAAACAATTAGCAACTGCGTCTTAGGGGAATACTTCAAAAGGAACCTCAAAGTGGTTCAGTTTAGTGAAGCTTTCCCTTCAAAAGGCGAACATAAACACTGCTTAAGACTACACAGGCAGGAAAAGCTGTCCCCCATGCCTTTCATTTACAGCAATAAATAATGATTCATCACCAAAAAAGTTTAGAAAGAGTGTGTTTGTTTGCATCAGAAGATAGTGACCTTTGTGGCACGTTTGGAGATTAAAGTGGCACGGCCGCTAAACATGCTCAGAATCAACAAATTAACATATACTCATGTCCTGTCATTGGTTGACAGGGAGGAGAGTTCAGAGTTTGTTGGTTTTTGTAAAGCTCTGCTGGGACCCATTGTGGCAGTGTGCATGGCAGTAGAGCTAAGAGACACGGAGGATCACTGGTGGCTCCACTGCTGGGGACCACAACGTAATTAAAATGACACAAACAAAGTGAATCTAATTAGGAATCCCTCCGCTCTAGCTCGTTAGCACACCGACACTGCTAAATTATTTCCTCCACGGAAATAAATGAGGCCACTTGTCTTTGCGGATTTGGGGGTTGTGAGGTGCTCAGGGATGGAGCACATGCTATAAGTAATTATTGAAGTGTAACTAGCAGAGCCGAGTAGCTCAACGCTAAGACTTATGCACTCACATATGCTGACATCTATATCGGTCAGCAGAGGCGCACAGCGCTACATGTGCACACACCTGAGGACATGTGTTTCGCAGGCTAACATGGGTTATGTGTTTTATGTGAGCTTGATGAGTAGGTGGCTGTGAGAATGTGAGATTTCCAGATCTTACATTCACCCCCCGCATGCCATTACATAGAAAGCACATAGCTGATCAGTAACAGTTGGGCCTCCTCAGTGTTTCTGTCTGTCTGGTTTTCTGTCTCACACCTACACTCATTAACACACACACACAGGCACATGCTTTCTAAGCTGTATGCCACAACCACACCACTCAGACCCCCCACTCAGGTCCTGGTTGGTGCAGTGAGGTAAGTGAATCCAGTGGCTGATAGTTTGCAGGGAGCCAGGGGAGCCATTCAGAGCCCATTAGGAGGTTAAGAGGAGGAAACTCTCCATTGTTCTGCTGTTTGATTCCTGCCCTGTGACCCACACTCTCCTGGCCAGAGCCTGGGAAACCCTGTTAGTGATGATGAGGGGGCTAAAAGATGATCATGCGTGCATGAGTGCATACACACACACACACACACGGACATCTCACGCACAGTCGACATACACAAAGCTGGAACAGAACAGAGCACTGACAGTTGGATGACTCTCTGAGGACTGCTGGCTGTCTGTAAGGGCAGAGAGGTTTCCGGCCAGACGACAGTAGCAGTGCAAAAGGCCAACAAAAGGGCAAACTCAGAACTGTTTACACAAAGAAATACAACTAATTTCTGATAAGACAGGTTTGCAGATTGCATGGATCACCTTAATAATGATTAATTAATGTTTTAATACTACTTAACCAGTAGTGAGACAAAATTTTGCATTGGTCAAGTTGTATAAAATTCTTGATTCACTGGTGTGATAGTTGCCTTGATTTTTAGACCTTTCGTTCCTTTGAAGGCTGCTACAACCTTCTGGAAAAGGTCTTGAGGATAAAGCCAGACAGTCACACTCTCCAATGTGAGTCTCTGCTTAGGCACCATAGTGCTTTGATTTGACCATAAGCATGCATGCATGCTTAAGTTAAGTGGGGAGGCCACTCAGACAGAAGCATAGATGGACATTTCCACAGTCAGACATAGCTTTCTGAAAAGATGCGTTGAAGCTTAAGAGTGGGCTGGTCCAGTGTCACTATCTTGGTTGTAACTGACTCCACCCAGCTAATCCAAAAATGGAACACAGCGAGGGGCTGAGAATTCATTGTATTCCTGTCACTTTAAGCAGTGTGTCAAAAATTATGCAGAACTTCAAGCTGTAATGAAATTTAAAAAGTTGCCATTAAGGATGAAATTTTGAGCTTTTGGAGCCACCCTCAAGTGGCTATTTGAAGAACTGCATTTTTTCATTTCTTTGCAATTTTTTACAGCTTTTGAGTTTTTTTCTGCCTACTTTTGAAAGTGCAAATGCAAAAAATAAAAAAGCTGAACTGATGATCAAATTATGTCATCATCATGCGGGAAACACTAAAATCTTTGCAAAGTTCTGTGCCAAATCATCTGGTTGATGTCAAACTACTCCGATGAAGAAGTTAAGTAGATAACTTAAATCATTAGGATGTATCTGAGGAGGCAAAATGAGAAAATGCAAATGTTAACCTAAGTCTCACTTCTGTAATATTTGTGGGTTTCTCACTTTTTCTCACTAAGCCTTTGTGTCTGTACTGATAACTACTACAATCTGAGGAGGAAAAGCAAGCGTCATGCAAGATAAACGCCCACTGGAGAATAGTTGACCAAAAACTAATTCTTATTGATCTTACAGACCTGAGCTTTAAGGAGCTTGTAAATGATGCATTAGCCAGCTGTTAGTTCCAACTTAAAAACATTAAAGATGCCTAATTAGAAAAGGTTGTGCACCCCAAAAAGTATAATTTCAAATAACTCAAAATTTTGTCTGAAATCAAGTGCACAAGATGATCAAACAGCATAAAGGAGAATTCCAACCCCCATGCTTACCGAAGAGTGAATTTGGAAACATCAGATGGAAAGATTACATTGGTTCTACACATGAATTTCCGTGTTCATATCTCTTTTTCACCCTTGGTTCACTCTTTAGTTCTTTTGACCCTCTTTTGTCCTCTCACGGCTGAGGTAGTGGCGGTGAAGCTCGGCAGGAGGAGGAGGTGGCTGCCGCAGGGTGGATGGACACAGGAGGTGGTGTTACTGAAAAGGAAGTGGGAACCGAATGCAACAGGGGAGGAAGAGGACGGCCAGAGGGTAATATGGAAGATGGCAGTGGGGGGAGGGAGAAAAGGGGAGGAAGGGAGGCTGGATGTCTTGTTTGGCTGATAGTAATCTGACAGCTATTAGAGAGGGGAGCGTTAGAGACCTGGTGGCTGGGGGTAGAAACTAGTGGTGGTGGTGGAGTTTGGGGGAGAATTGGGTAGAGGGGGTGTAATAGTGGTGTTGGGGTGATGTGTTATATGCTCTTCTTCACACTGAAACCTGGGTGTCTGGGTGTGTGTGTGTGTGTGCGTGTGTGTGCGTGTCTATATCACTTCATTCTCTTACATTCAATTCTCTCTTAGCCTCGATGGCCTCTCTCTCATCTCTTATTTCTCGTTCTCTCTTTCCTCCCTCTATCTTCATGTCATCCCCCAATCTGCCCTCTTCCTCTGGTGAAGGCGCTGCCACTGTACGTGTCTCTCTGCATTACAAGGCTTGCCCTTAATTTGACAATGTCACAGGGATCCATCTTCATTCTCTCACTCTTTTCATAATCTGATCCTCTTCCTCTAGCATGCAATTAGTGCCCCTCCCCATTTTCTCCCTCCTCCCATTGCTCCGTCCTCGGCCCCCACACCGCCCCCGAGCAGCGTGCCGCTGCCCCCACCGAGCGGCCTGGATGATTGCTACAGCTTTCCCTGTGCAATCCATTTAGAGCCGGGGCCCTGTAATGAATATGTACATTGAGAGGGACCTCAGCAGGGGGGAGGGTCACGAGCAATCAACCTTGAATTCAATTATGCCAGTGAAGGTTAATGACTGTGCTCAGTGGTCAGAGGCACGCGCCACATCGCCCATTAAAGCAGCTTGTCAGAACTGACAACGTGGGGGCAGGGATGTGCTGGCTCAGAGGGAGCGTGTGGGTGGGTGGGGAGAGGTGGAGGGTGCTGGTGGTGGGGGACCAGAAAAAACAAGGGAGAGGAAAGGATGAGAAAGACTTTGCAGGATGGCTGTGCGGTGAAGGGGAGGGGAAGAGGGAGCGAGCAGGTAAAGAGCAGGAGTCATGTGATGCACGCAGGCAGACAGACGGACGGATAGATAAAACGGTGTCAGTCGGAGGTGCTAGATTACATTGAGTTTTCCCGGACAAATCAGATTGTAAAGTTCTCCAACCTCCACTGCCAGTGGCTCCCCTCCCTCCCTCTCGTGCTCTGTCCCTCCCCCGGGGTGAAGCTGAGCGCGCTAGCTGTAATATGATTAGTCTACATAAAGACGTGTCTGGAGTGTAATTCACTGCTCACTAATGAGGCCCTGTCTGAACCCAGGACAGATGAATCCCCCTGATGGCATACGCTCACCTGCTGCCTGAATGGAAAGAGTGAGAAAGATAAATAATATGTAATGTTGAAATATAAGTCTGTATTGACAAAAAAGGAATAAAGTGTTCAAAAGCCTCTCTCCTCCAAAAGCAAATTTATTTCAATAAAATTTCATAAAACTTTCTAAAAGTTGTCATATATAAAGAATTCCAAGAAGCAGATAAAGGTCAGCTGATGAAAAAAAATATTGAAGAATAACCACATAGAACAAATTATGGGAGACTTCTTTTAAATTCAATCTGTACAGCTCGAACCAGTTTCGAAGGCCTGACAGTGAAAACCATCACCTTTTGTCCTTAGCCTAGCATAGGGAGCCGCCAGAACAGCCCCGCCTGAGGAACTATAGCTGAGCCCTGCCTCAAAGTGGTTAAAATGTCGGGGGTGAGGGAGGTGGGGGTCAAGAGCAGGGCCTTAGTGACCCTTTAAAGTATGCATTAAAGTCCTGAAAAAAAATAAAAATAAATAAATTTCAAACCCAACAACTAAGTGTCAAGTGCCCAAACTGGGTGCAATGCAGCCTGGTCAAATTTATCTGCAGCATCTCACACATCTGGAAACAAGCCACAGCCTGTTGGCTTTTCTGAAATGGTGAAAGACAATCAAATTTTCGCGGTTAAATAATGAGTGGATACACAAGCCTATACAGTAGGCACATGCTCTGACACAAACAGCCTGTTGTCGGTGGTGGCAGCAGCAGGTTTGGGGGCCATCTGGACATACATGGCTAAAGGCAGATAATGATATTCTCTGGGCCTGAGGTCTTTGAAGGTGATGCAATACAGTCCTGCTTTACTGTTCTCTGCTGATAGCATTTACTATCTACATCTAAACAGTAACGATTAATGCAACTTTAAAACACCAGCCACACAGATCATGCTAGATCACTATTTATCAGATACAAAACACCAGAATGATGTGCAATGTTCAGCGATAATAGAAAGGATGGGACTGTATGATACAAAATCACAGGATTAGATTGTGTTCCAATGCATAAAAAAATGACGGCATGTTCACATTTTTCTTTTACCTTGTGGACATAAACTGAACAGGTGGGGGTTCAGGTTAGGAAGGAAAGTCAGACTGTGAGAAATAGATGCAGGGAGTGGAAAGATTATCAGGTACCACCACACTGTACAGTGGTTAATGAGAGAGACTAGAAATTTACCAAAGTGTCCCTGGGATTTCCACAGCAGAGCTGCAGTGCTCACATCTGGAAGTTATCTCCTAAAAGTATGCTTACATATATTTGATTAGCTTCTGTTGTACCAGTGTTGTGGTCTCATTGTAATAAATGAAGGGGCTACACTTTTTCATGCAGTACTATAACACAAACTTATTGCACCACAAATCATCCGAGGAGGTGAGGCCTTTGACATTGCAGACCACAGTTCAGATCCTATCAAGTCACTGTTGTTTTCTTTTAGCCATGACCACGATCAGTCAGTTGGGATTTCATTCTCCTTAACAGAGTACTTCCCCAAACTCAAATCTGCAAACACTTACTTTTTTCCTCAAATGGTAAATACAACATCAGCATATTGTTGCCTTATACGAATTGAACAGGATGAAATTAGCATTCATGTAGCATCATTTTTCTCATAGATAAAAGTTTAATGTGACTATATTTCAAGCTCTATTTTTGGTGTCTAACATCCTCTGAGAAATGCTCCACCATGTTAACCATGACCACAGTCTTTCCCCAGCTAATTTGGATTTGTCTATATAAAAAAAAAAAAAAAAACAGAGGCTAAAGGATTTGTGAAGCAGTCATATGGGCACAGGAACACAACTCCTGTCAGATCAGAAAACTTTGGGATTACATTACATACAGACAACACATGGTTAAATAAGCCGTACTGTTAACTAATGCAATGAAAAAGAAACTGAAAGTTTGTCAGCAAGATTTAATGAACAGGTTGTTAGTCTCTGAGAATAGTTGGGGCTGACAGTGAATCGAAATGATTTATGAATCAGAGTCATGGATGCAACGATGCAGGCTCCTATCTGTTGTCTGCGTGTGTTTGCCCAAGTGCTTTCTACACTAGCTGCCCAATCCCTCCAATGCTGACAGTATCCATCACAAGGGAATATCCAAAAGCAAATTCAAGGATGGGAGGAAAAGTTTGCCACACCAGCATCCTCTTTAAATAGTTTATGTTGTTCACCGATGAAGAAAATATCAAATTCCAGATGAAAATTTATGGAAATTAGATCAATGCTATTACAGTAGCGACTTTTTAAAGCAATATATTCTTCCCAGCGACAGTCTATGTGTGGATGATAAATAGAAGCTAGTCAGAGAGAGTTGGGAGGGTCTTTCCTCCTGTGGAGCGGACCTATGAATCCGATATTGCATTTCAGCCTAACAGGATCAACATGCATACTAAAAAATGCAGCTTCCCAAAGAAAACCCCCATCCCAACATTCCCATCTTCCTCCACCCCTCTTCCTCACTCTTTTTATTTATCATCAAGAATCTAATACCATTTTCGCCACAGTGAGGTGTCATGGTTATTGTAAATAAGATATTTTCATGCGGTGTGTGTGCCTGTCTGTATATGTGTATTGGGAAAAGGAGACAGTATAGCTTTATAATGTTGATTTATCAGCATGTCAAAGTCAAGTATCTTTTAGACACTAATGTCTATGTGCATCTGTATATGTGTGTGTGTGTGTGTGTGTTTGAGTGACAGCATCTCATACGAATGTCTTGTGCACTTGCTCTGATCCTGTCACAGCCCCATAATCTGTCTCGGTTTCCCATCGGTTTCTGTTGATTGGTTCAGTCACATCAAACCAGCCTTAATTCTGATCTTTTATTGGTCAGTCTCTCATCTCTCCGGTTAGTGAGTGATATTGGCGTTCCAATCAGTGTGCTGATTGTCATGGAGAGGGGTGTGTGTGTGTGTGTGTGCGCGTCAAGGAGGATTTATTCAAAACTGAGTGCTCTTAACAACCTCCTTTGGCGACACATGATATTGATTTTTTTCTTCGTCACATGCAGTTCTCAAATGTCTTCTTTCGCTAACAATCAGTCAGTTAAGAAACAATGATAACATTGGCAGAACTGAGGTCCCTATTCTTTGATGGTCTTATCTTTCATGGTTTGTGTGCTGTTGTATAGTTTCCTTTAACAACAAGTTACTATGTGGTGACCCAGCAGTTGAAAAAGACATGGTGCGTGTGTGTGTGTGTGTGTGTGCGCGCGCGTGTCTCATCTTATGTTGGCTCCACAGCCGGCGGGGAAAAGGACCAGGACCGCACAATGCAGCATCTTTTAATTTTTTCTTTTTCAAATCTAGTTTTTTTATTTATAAATGTTGTTCAATTAAAACACACAATTCAGCATTTGAATCTATTGTCACTAAATTATGTTTTTGAGATTTCTATTATGATAAAATTTGTGAAATGTAAGCACTTGTATGAAATCCATTGCAATAACAAATGAGCTTTTGTTGGGTGGAAACCACAAAATTGGAATAAGTGTAGGTATGTTGGTCAAGGATTGGACAATTCTGTGGGACATAAATATCTGAAGGATTTCTCTTCTGTTACTATTTTTAGGTCTGTCTGTTGTCTCTGCCCATGAAATCTGTTGCACGTCTGACTTTGAGTTTTCCCTCATCCAATAATGGATGTAAGCACAGAAAGTAGCATAACTTTTACTACTACTTTAAATGTAGTGATGTACACACCACATGTTATTTTTCAGGTTTGCCTCAATTGCAATGGGCATAAATTCAGCATTCATTTCACTGAAGAATGTGAAAACCTTTCTTATCTACCAGGCAGGATTGGAAAGTAACAATATCGATGGATCAAGTATCAATTTAATGGCATGCTGCTTTGAAAGTGGGATCCGTATCAAACTTTACTGAAATACACCCAAACACACTCTATTCTGGGATAATACTGGGAGCACAGTTACATATTCACAGTCTTAGAACATAAACACAAAATATACTATAATATTTTAAACTGCTAAGTTTTTTTCTTTGACAGTGGACCTGCCAGAGAGCTGCCGGGACAATGAGGTCCTCAGATGAATGCAGGGAAGTGTGATAATTACTGCTATTCTGAGAAGCAGACACAGGGAGCAGGAGAAGGAGGGAATTATTGTTCTCCAGCTGGGGAGGGGAAATACATGTTTCCTATCCTGGACCTAAATATTTACCCTCCTCTACAGCCAGCTGACTCACGCTCAGACGACAGTGCACACCAACCCGGAAAGGCCCCTCACAGGGTTCAAGTGATGCTTTAACTCTGCAGTCCAACGCCTCCTAAAACATGATTCAGAAGCCTCACACACGCGCACACAAAAATGCTTGTTCTCTCTGAAACACACACACCCAGCTTCCTGATCTGATTAGTGGACTGCGGTTCCCTGTTAGCCTGATGATAGCCCATTTCCCATTTTCCAATCAGGCCACTGTCCCTGCCTCGTCTTGCATGGGACATTTGTTGCAGCAGGTGACAAAAGATTGTAGGAAGTGAGGCAGCGTGTGTGTGGCATGTGTGTTACAAGCTTCAGTGCCATTACAAGGAAGCCTGCTTGTTTCAAAAATGTAGATGAGCTACACAATTTGGCATATTGTTGCCCATTTAAAATTCTAACTCAGATTGCTTTTTCATCAAACAAACAAAACAAAAACTTGTTTAACTCACATATTTAATTCAAGCTCAGAGAAAATGGAAGAGACATTATACAATCTTCTATATTACATACTAATACTTAGTAATTTGGACAATCTAAGGAACAGGTGGGTAGATATTTTCCCCACAGTAGAGCAGCCTTATAGAGAATTTGTATTGCTATATTAGTAGGTGGTGACTGAATTAAACAATAGAAGAAGGGCTTTATGAGCAAGTTCTGTGCTGACCGCGTTGACCTGAAAGCTGGAGTCCTTCTGTCACCTATCTTTGGATTTTCCTTGTTGTTTTTCTTGTTCCTTCCCCTAGTGTGTGGTCAATCTGTCTTCACAACCCTACACACATATGCTAACACACGTTATTATGTACACCATAAGACCCACCCACCTGCAGTAACCGAGACACTCCTATGTCATATAGTTTACAAAGAGAGTGATGATCCAAAAGTAATTGAACACAAGTGGGAACTTCAGAGAGAAAAGCAGCATTTATGCACAAAATGAAATAAACACAGCCACGATGCTCACGATTCCATAAATGAAAATAAAATAAAAACACATAACGTTGAATTTCACTGGGTCAACGAAAACTAGCCTTCAAAGTTAATTTCAATATTTAAAGAATCTATGTGCATTTCTAACAGTTTATTGTGACTTGTTCTTGAAAAGTTCAAGTCCTGGAAAAGTTTATGTATTACTTATGTAAACTTTTCACAACTGGAAAACTAGTGTATGAATTAAATCACAAAATAAGGAAGTATTAAACACGAAGTGTTCAGATTCTCGACTACTAAGTGACTGAGATGGAGGGAGTGTGAACACAAGAATAAAGTTAAACTGCTGGTTTCATCGTGGTTACTGTGCCTATCAAACAAAAAACTACAAACATTCAGCATGATGTCAACTTCACAAATATGGAGTTTTCAAATTTTTTGCCTCAGACCTCCTTTTTCATTCATTCATTCATCCATCCATCCATTACAATTACAACACCTTCATCATACATTATTAAATACAAACTGGAATGTTTATGAAATGATTCTTTAGTTTTTAGTGTTTTGTTTACTTTGTAGTGAGTTTAATTTCTTGGCTCCATAGCAGCTCAAAGTTCTTGGTTAGAAAGGACTGAGAATGCAGCACATCTCTTACATTTGTGGGGAGTCTTTGTAGGCAAGTGTACATTTTCAACTAAACTTTAATTCTGCATTTCACCCCAATACAATTTCCTCTGTTCTCTATGTGCAGTGAATATGATAAAAGCAGAAAAGAAGAAGGAATGAGAAAAAGATCAAATTTGGGATGGTATCAATCACTGTGTTTTTGCCTTGACAGACTCCATGTGCATTCATCAGCTAGCCTGTCGTTTTCAACAAGTGTAACACCCCCACTTTAAAGTGTAGTTCTTTTGGGGACATATAGTTAAGCTAACGCTAACTGCTGTATTCACTGCAGCAATCCCAAGTGAAAACAACAGAAACGATGAATAATAAATGGTCCTCTTTAAGCTGTGTTCCTAATATAAAAAAGTAATGCCCCTCATATGCATCTAATATCCAATATTTTGTTCTCAGTGGAATCTAATGAATAACAGAGCTATTCCAATTAAGTGCAGGAATTTACTGTTAATTACATTTCTAAGTTCTATTATGTAGTTAGCATGCATTAATCACAATGTTATTTTTCCAAATCCTATTTGTGGTTAAAACAGAGTCAAAGTGTATTTGGAGTAGATTATGACTCAGCCGCTGCATGTAAAGTTCTCTGATAAACAGCAACAGACCATGATACTTTAGGGCTGCATATTATCAAATAAGAAAAAAAAAAAAGAAAAACAATTCCTGGAGCAGCATAATTCAATAACGTGTATTCAGATTCATGTTGTGAGTTTACATATGGTATTATGAAAGCAAAGACCAGACAAGACAAAGTCCATTATAATTAGACAGAGGTAATGCAATTTCTGAACCACTGTAACTAAAATGACACTTATTTTGTGCCCATGTATGCATATTTAAAAGACGCCCTTTAACGAGACGGACAGCTGCAACAAATTATATTCATGATCGATTCATTTGCTGAAAATTGTCAAAATAGATTATTTAATCACAGTCTGTGAAATGTCAAAAAATTACAAAAATAGTCCATGAAAACTTCAAAGTATTTCAACCAGAAGTCCCAAAGATATTTATTTTACATTAATGAAGATAAGCAGCTCCTGTTTGAGAAGCTGAAAGCAGAGACTGCTGGAATGATTCAGCTGTTACATATACAAAGCTGATAATATATCATACCATGTGGATTAGCTAATTATTCTGCTCATGTCATCATCATGAGTACTACAAATGTACCCATTTATCTCCCAAAAGACATAGATGTATGTTTGGCACTGCCAAGTTCTTAAAATTTCACCCTGAGGGCATAATAAATGTTTGAAATAATAATAATAATATTTCCAATACATACAATAAATATTTCAGTTTGGTAATAATGCAATGGATAATTATAACTGAGCAACAACAAAACACTGACAGCACTGAGGAAAGTGAATGAGGGGGGGTTACGGGCTGCAGGCAGACAATAATTGTTTTCGGAGGTCGAAGGGAGAGTGTATGAAGACAAACTTCCTTCTAATCAAATCTAGTTCAACAATCTCAGTTTCCTCCACTCCTGTCCATATGCTCAAACAGGAGGAAATACTGAGCTAAACAGGAAATGTCAGATTATAAAACCAGGAAGCAAGAGTTAGATTATCAAATCACAGAGGAAGAGAAAGTTTTAAAACTGCGTGATATACAGAAACTTTAGCCCTGTACACCCATCTGCATGTGTTCAGATGTTAGTTTTCTTTGGACAATGCTGCCTATTCATCCAACTACCCATCCCTCCACTGTTAAATTTGCTTTGCTCAGTTTGACTGTGTAATTATATTCTGCTGCCAGAACACAAAATAAAATTAAATAATAAGAATAAAAAAATTAATTGCCAAAACAAATTTTGGAGACAAAAAGACTTTTCTAGTGGTGACCTCATGTTAGTGTTCACACCTAGAAATTTGCAAAAGCATTACTTTAAGGAAGTTGTGAATGAGGAGTAGGAAGCAGTGAGAGTGCAGAGGACTGCTTCAGTGTCCTCTGACCCTAACCTACTACTCAATAACCAAGACAACCTATTGGCATTCATTAATCCTGAATTGGCTTACAATCAATCGGCTCCTCAATAACTCCTTATTCATTCATTCATCAATACCTATTGGCCACTCCTGGTCTCCTTGTGTCCACCTGTCAAATGTTTGTCCCAGCTTCTGCCCCTTTCCCCCCACGTTCTTCAGCTGTGTGATGTGGTTCAAAGTCATTTGGTTATTTCAGTCCACCTCTTCAGAAGAGACTTATTCTTCTGGAGAAATATAAATACATTACTGTGAAATTGTTGTTTCATGATCCCAAGCAGGTGAATTCTATTGACTTTGATTATTGCCTGACTTTTAGTCCAGTGACATCAGCTGGACAAATGTTTATTTTTTTACTACTTTCATTAATACTTTATGATTATACACCTTGAAAATAAAGGGCTCATAGTTGTCACAAAATTAAGAGCCACACTTTCATATTTAGTTATTTTCAGCTTTTCCTCATTGGATATGAAAATGTGAGAGCTTTTGGTGTGCTTCTTCAGATCCTGCCATGTCAAAGCTGAAGTCCCATCTGTGTTTGTAGGCTTAGGGAGAGAGCGGATCGCAGCACGTGCCACTGGCACTTGATCAGATGGACATGTGAATGGGTGTGCTGCTGAGCACAAAGTAAATCAGTTAAGCAGAGAGAATCTCAAGGGAGACAGAGAGATGCGTCCTGCCTCAGCTCCCCAAAGACCTTTAAAACAACTTTATAATTTGAAAAGTAATCAGTGTCAATTACACAGGCCATAACAGTACTGTGGCCACATATATGGTTGTCATGGTCACAGCTGTTGAACCCCATAATGCTGCAACACACAACAAGAAATCAGCTCTGAATATATTTCCCTTGCTGTATCTCATTCTTGAGCATCAAAGTAATGTTGCTTAATCAACTTCATCTTTAATCAAATTAGGTTATGATGAACCATAAAGTCTAATCTCCTGGTGCCTCAGGTGTTTGAATCAGATAGAAAACATTTAAGTTTACTGAGCATGGATTTGACGGTACTGAAGGTTTGGAGCATGAAAACCACTGCTCCTCTTCTCTCCAGGGTTATTTGGGTACATCACCAATTATTAGACAGCTGTAAACAAAGACAGATATTTCAGTGATAATGTGCAGCACTGTGCTGCTGGGCAGAGGTTGTGAAGCTAAACCCTGCAGCTCAAAGGTTGAACCGTCCCTGGGGGGGCATGTGGTGCGAACCGGGTGGGGAAGGCATCCAGCGAACGTTTAGCCTCTTCAAGAGAAAGACCTAAACCCTGCCCCTTCCTGGGGACTCCACAGGGACAGGCTCAGCTCTTTTAAATGGATGTCCATGGACAAATCTTAAAGCTTACACACAAGCTGAGTGAACACATTAAATAAACCAGCTCACTGTAGAAGAGGAGATTGTGACTGGATCATTAAATAGAACACAACAATATAACACTTACTCACAACATTTTTGGCTGTATTTAAACATCCTGAGGTGATTTATACCCCTCCACCCCCTGCATCCTCACCCTGAACCTTCACCTCAACTCCACGAGATGCGGAGGGGGAGGCAGAAAAGGGGACACAGGCAATAGATCAGGGCACTGAAAAAGAACAGCGTTTTAATTGACACCCTTCAAGTTATCTGCAAGATAATTATGGCCAACAGCTGTAGATGGTGCAATGAGCAACAATGGTACTTATTAGCATTCTGGTGGAAGTCTGTCAGGGAGTACCAGAGCGCATGAATGACAATGTTGATATGTACTATATTCACACACAAATATGTATGCATTTATACACAGTGGAAAGATCCTAACGATACAAGCACGCACACAGACACACACACACACACACGGTGATACAAAAGCCTCATGCTGCTTTGAAACAAGCAGGGAAATAGTTGAAAAGAAGCTGCAGTTGATGACTTTTGTTTTTGTGTTACACCGAAGGGTCATAGCTCTTTAAAATCCACACTCTCCACTCTGCCTCAAAGCAACTGTGGACCCCACTGAGCTCAAGAATATGTGCTCACCATTTTAGTCCTAATGCGAGAATTAATTATGAATTAATTAACATTACACTTAGGAGCTGCTAGTTTTAAATCTCACTCTGTCCTTTTTTTCGCTCCCTTTCTGTGCAGTCAGGAATAATATGAGTTAGAGCAGGAGAAAGACAAAGAGAAGGCATAGAGTATGGATGTATTGTGTTATGCCTAAGACTATCTCCAGGTTATGAATTAGAGAGTGTGTGTAGAGTTTGTTTCTCCCGGCGAGCCATTAAATATTTCATGGAGCAGGATAAATGCTGAGAGAATGCCACCCCCTCCTAACTTGATCCACGTTGCAATTAGAGGCCCATTATCGTTCTCTCAACCCTCACACTCTGTACAAACTGGGCCTCAAAAGCAGCAAGAGAGCCCTGTGATGAGATATGATAACAGAAATGATGAATAGAATACTATCTTTAGGATTTATAATGAAATGACATAGTTTTGCTAACCCGTGTATTTTTATAGGTCATTTCCCGTTAAACATCATCAAAAAAAGAGGAAACCCTCCAGCTTCACACTATTGGGCTTCATTCATTCCATTTGATTTGACATATCATGCTTCTGTGCCTTGGCAATAAGGACACAACATTGCAGCATATTGGCAAGCTCATTTGCTTTTCATAGTGAGCGTTGTGTCCAAAAAAAGTGCCCCCTGGGATAAACACGTGTACGGGGACTGCGGGCTCGCCGCCCCAGCAGCAGGTGGCCCATTGCTGCCTAATGAACACCGCAATCTGTTACTATCGCAGCGGTGCTTTTCACCAGACAATTAGGCGACTAAGCATGTCATTATTCCAGGCCAACAAGAAGAGCCTCTTCTCTAATTTCATCTTTTCATTCCTGTTTACTCACCCACACACCCCTCATTAACGAGAGATTTTCCAGTCCATGCTAATTGGTTTCAATAACATTCATTTTAGTTGAAAGGAAATGATTCTGTTAATTGAGGAGCGCAGAGAGAGGAGAGAGAGCGAGAGAGTGAAGAGAGGAAAAAAGAGGGGGGCTTCTTTTCATTTTCAAGTGCGTCCATGAGATGATGCTTTTGAAAAAGCGCTCTACAGGTTCAGAGCTAATGAAATTAAGTGATGCCGGCCGTGGCAAAAAGGAAAGCCCAAATTAAAAGCAATTTATTTTCATTGAGGCATGTGGCACTGTTCGGGCACAATTAATGGGCTGAGCGTAGACGCAGAGAGAAAAGAGAGAGAGGGAAAAAAAGAGACAAAGATACAAAGAAATAACACAGAGGAGTCAAGGGTGAGCAAAGTCTGGACCTGGACAGTCTAACTGTAATGATTTTTATCATTGTATTTCTATTTCTTTTTTCTTTTTTAAGGTCTCAGTTAGCGAGAGATTGTTCAAATATTGAAAATGATCTCAAATACAGAAGATGTTTGTCCAAAGCCTAGCTGAGTAATACTGTGTGCCTCACAGCCTGAAAAGTAATGGCTTGCTGGGAAAGAGCAAATGTTCTTTTTATAAAGGTTATTTGAAAAACTCTAAAACACATTAAATCAAACATGATACACTCAGTGTGCATCAGGAAATTACTCTTTAAGCCCTACTGATGAACAATTTTTGAACATTTTCCCAATAACTGTTGCCGTTATTCATTATTGATCATAATTCAGATCACGACTTTATTATAGTTAATTATAAGGTATATCTATATTAATAATAATTTTAACAGTTCTTTGATGGATTCATTATTAATTTAAAAATTTAAATTTTTATGAGAACTGGGGGAATTATCAGTGTAATGAATTAACTAGTTAGTCCAATAGCTAATTGCAGAAGATCAAGTGATCCAAAAGTGTACAAAAACTATGACATGGACTTTGTAATTGTTTCTTCATTTTTGTTAGTAATTTCCAAGGTCAAGAATTAAATATGAACTTCATGAAACTCAGTAGACTTTTTAAACAGTGGCTTTATATACAGCATATGCAGTATAATACCATCATTATTCCGTAGCCTCACAACATGAAATTGTCTCAGAGGGGTTTGCATCTCTAACACATAACACCAACTATCCTCCAAGTAATATGCATCAAATACATCTCAACACTGACTTATCTGCTGTTCTTGAACTTTCTGCACAATATAAGTTACTGACTCAAATGCAACACTACTCTGTAAGCTCTCTACTCAGCATCAGCAAAGCCAAATAAATTACTCTGTAATTCTCCCAGGAATTATGTATCACGTTAGAGCCTCGTGTCACTGCCAATAGCAGCACCACTGTTAGGACCATAACCTCTCAGTTACGGTCAGTCAGATCTCTAACCATCCATTCAAATGTTTGTTTAGTGATGGCAGAGTGAACGCGCTAATGGGCTGTCAAAACAGGCTCAGCTGGGGGCCACAGTAAGGGGAGGGGATGATAGACAGCCCTCTGGTTGCTCTGCAGGCTGGAGGTGTGGCAGGCCTGTGAAAGCATCCAGAGAAGGAGCAGGATGACTCAAGCAGTTCAAATCAGTAGTGATCAATATGTTGACAAGAGGAAAAAAAAAAAAAAAAGGAGTGAGGAAGCTTGAGATGGAAAACAATTAAAAGGATTGTTTGGAGGCTGCAGTGCTGCCTGTTTCCCCACTGAAGCATCAGTATATCTGTCTCTGCCTGTGTTTCAGCCAATGAGAAACCAAACTGGTATAAAGTATGACTAAATGCCCTGCTAGTCTCCGAGGAGCTCCGAGTGTGGAGCTAGCAGGAGATCAGTGCAGTTAATTTACATAGCATTTGCATTATGTCAGGACATGAGCTACAAATAGGTATGAGTGTGTGGCTTAATTAGAAATGAGCCAGGCTTTTCAAAAACACCCTTTTGCATCATAATTGAGTCAGCTCAGCGCTGAAGTAAATGGCTGCGAGTGGGGGAAAAGATGCCTGTTTCTGAACATGCTCACAGATGATTGGTAATTATGATACACCTACCTGGGCTCAGAGAAAGTATTATTTTTAAACAAAACATTTGTGCAAGCTTTGAACAACAGCAGAGGAAACTGCCCTCTAATATCTGGGTCATAACAATTAAATATATGAGAAGTACTGTACATATCCTGGGGGGATTTCTGATGTGAGGCTTGCCAGTGTCTCAGTATGTGGGACGTTCTTGATCAAGGACATGCAGAGATGCATCTAAGACTTTTTTAAGCCATGAAGAGGTTAAACTGTAAAAAGAGAATGTTGCAAGGTTAAAAATTAAATATAAACTGAAATCAATACTGTCTGGGTGTTTTACCAGTTGCAAATTCATAAATTGTAATCCAGGAGTGCATAAATACATAACTTCTGTTTGAAACTAACACAGTCAAATGACTGCCTGTCAGAAAAAAGAACTATGCAGTATGCTAAAGCAATTTTCCTTTTTCCTTTTTTAGATCTTTCCTACAAGAATGTTTTCTGTTTTCTGTGAAATTAGGGAATTTGTCATCATAAGTCTGATTTTACGTTTATATTGTCAACAAATTTCACAAAGAGACCAAAAACAAGATGTGTATCGAACTCTTGGTGCCTTTGACTTGGTAATTACTGAAGATCTTAATTAATGGAGCAGAAAAATATTGTTTAATTTCCTTATAGTTGGGCACTGTGGGAGTGAAACTGCTTGAGCTGGAGACAATTTTCACCTTTGGATTAATACAAATTAGTTGAATTAGTACTTAGCAGAAATTTGGCTTTTTAAATGCTTCTTTGTAGAAAGCTATGGAGCTAAAAGCCCGAAAAGAATGAACTAATAAAACTAGCTGTATGAAAAGTGCTCCACAAATAAAGACTGATTTATATTTTTATTTTCATACTGATGCTGAATACATGTTTGAATATTTTTGTTTGTGTGTTGCTCATATTTTGAGTTGCTAAGTGATCTGCCAAAAATGAGGATGTGCTGGGGAGCTGGTGTGTTCAGAGCACCTGGGGTTACCAAGGTTACCAAATTGAATCGTCCCCTCAGACATGGCTGATCTACATAATTTGGTGGTATCATTCACAGCGTCTCAGAGCCTGGGTGATGAATGGCACCCGCAGAAGATAATATTTCTGCTTGGAGGTAATAAATCTTATGTAAAGTGCTCCACCGTTTCTATACCAATGGCTGGAAGGTGGTAAAAATAAAAAAAGAAACACCCCCGTTTTTAAACTCACCGTATTTTTTTCTTGTTTTACCTTTATATCCTATGAAAACACAGAAACATGAGCACTTTTCAAGAAGGAGGTGGAAGTTGGACCTCCAGAGTTTCAGTTATTAGCTGCAATTTTAGTCGATGATGGATCCAACAGAAATGCTATTGAATTATGTACGAGAACCTGAAGTTGTTGCATGTTTCTTTGTGTACACTTAATGTACTAGATCTGCGAAATGTGTCGATTTTGACAGTGCTGATCTCCCCACTGACATAATCTCTCTGCTTCTTTCACTGCTGTACCTTTTGTATTGATCGCAGCCCTGACCATCCCCTCACAGACAGCCCGAAGTGTCCTGCTATTACTATACCAGCCCCTGGGTTGTGAACTCGTGACCTCCTGCTGCTCAACACTGCACAGTAAGGGGGCATGACCCTGGACTGGGAGGCCAGGGACACTCTGGATATGCCTTAGTGTTATTCATAGCTCCCCAACCATATGTGTTTGCATGTGTTTATCATGCATGAACACTCATTACCACACACTGAGAAAAGACTCAGGATCAGAGAAAGAAATCAGAACTTATTTTGCCCTTGCTGAAACAGGCGCACATGCAAATTAAATGCAAACTGCGTGTGCGACTTGTTTAATTTGATACATGATAACACTGCTCTAAAAGTCAAAGTCAGAAAATGTCTATTTATTTTAAAGGTTACTAATCACAATTGTTTACTAATTAAGTTTTTTCGATCGTCTCCCTCCTATTATGCCTGTTTTTTAATAAGCTGAGAGTCAGGTGTACTTGACAGTAATGAATGACTGATTTAAGCTGATCGTTATTGCTGCCCTCCCATTGTCTGTGATTCACCATGTGTGTGCGCACAAGTGCGTATGTCCGTGCGTGTGGTGGCTGCCTAATAAAAGGGATAATTGTTCCATCTTTGCTTGCAGACACATAAAGCAGTGTGTATTGACTGCTTGACAGGCTGTGATTCCAGTAAAGCTAATGGCTTTCTCAATTCTCCTGCTCCATCCATCAGGCCCCGAGAGCACCCCATCATGTTTTCAATTAATGAAGAGAAAACCATAAAAGTTAAAAGGTGGTGTGACACAGTGGACAAGAGAGAATACACATGCATAATATGAAATACACACACAAACACACAAAGTTGTGAACTAAAGCAAACTCAAAACTTAAAAGCGCCCACTTTTTTTTTTTTTTTTAGATTTTTAACCACACCACACAGCATATCTATGTCTTGCTTGCTGTGGGTTTGAGCCTCACCTATGTTTTAACTGCACACCCTTAGCTTGTAATCATATGTATTCTTCCACTGGGCCCACTTAGTTTGGGTTTGGAGCTCACTGGCTTTATGTAAGAGATAAAGGGAAACTTCCTATCTGCCTGGGTGAGCAATAGTAAAGCCCTCCAATTTAGGCAGGAAATTATGGAGTAAGTGGCTTGGTGGCTGATAGTCAAATGAAGCCAGGGCGGCTGGATGCCTGCTCTAATTATCCGGCTGGCAGGTTCCTGTGATATCAGAAACCCTACTGGCTAACCTGATGACAAGACCAGGGTGCACACAGGAATACAAACACCCAGAAATATGAAGGATTATCTATATGCTCACAGATATGCACACAGACAAATGGTTATTCTTATCCTAACTCTCTCAGGATACATTTTGCTAAATAAATCCCATTAAAAACAACATTTCAGCCCTTTGGCCTGGCATTGTCTGTGTCATATAATATGATTTTATTTGCTGTATTCACAGAGAAAGTCAAGATTAGGGCTGAAACGATTCCTCGACTAATTCAAGTAAGACCAGGCAGTCAGAGTTGGCTGGTTTATGGTCATCATTTAACGCTTGAAAGTTTGGTTACATTTCACGAGAAAGGATGACAAAACCAAGTCCTGCATGAGTTAAGCTACATCCACGTTACTACATCATCATTTTAAAATAGCTTTTTATAACCCAAATGTTTCAAACCTTTATGGGGTTAAAACGTAATTGCTTGATGTACGTTAGCTTCAGCTCCTACAGTTAGCCTGGCCATTTCCGCAATTTTGGTCTCCACTGCATTGAGCAGGAGACATGATTTTTGAATAAACAATATATAATAAACAATATAATATATTGTGAGATCAACAATCAAAGAATCACATCATCAGGCGCTTTACAGAATTAAGTTTAAATGATTGACAGTGTTTTACATGCATATCACTAATCTCTGTAATTCTCCATTACTTTATTGGATGGAATTAGGGAGAGAAAAATGGAAAAATACTATTGGCAGATTACTCAGAGGAAAAAAAATCTAATTGAAAATGCACTGAATTCACTGATCAATTCACTGAGCTGCTGCAATATCTGCACACCCAGGTCAATTCATTTGTGACTGTATTGTACACACTTATACAGTTACAATATTGGGAAAAATGAGACCATAAAAAAAACTGGTGGAGGAGGTGTATATTGGCTGGCAAGGAAGAGATTTATGCCACTTCTTGTGTTTAATTTGCTGGTCCAAATAACCAGTGATGTGATGTGAAAGTGAGCTTAAAAATAAATGTCACAGTGACAAGAGTGCCTGCTGGGAAATGTTCAACATGACTGCCATACTCCGGAAGTCTGCTAGCAGCGTTTATTCCACATAGGCATATAAAACATTTATCTCCATTCACTGAAATAAATCAGGAGAAATACTTACAGAGGGACCTCAGTATACTGTTGGCACATCATTTATAGAGAATGGATATTTCTAGGAATTTCCAGCATATACAGTGTGTGTTTGACATTCTCCTGCTACCGGAGCCTGCCACTATGGGAGTTCATACCATACTCCTTTAGGCTCTTCTCCTTCCTGACCAGTAATAGGTTTAATGGGATGAAAATTTAAAGCAAGAATGTGAGAAGTTAACTTGATGAGAAGGTATTGACAGCAATCGCACAAGCGTCTTGAGCTTCACTTGTACGCCTCTTCATTTTAACCAAACAGAGCAGAAGGTGAGAGAGCAACCCGAGTATACACAAAGACAGTGTTATCATGCTTGGGAGAAAACTATAAGCCAAGCTTGTCAATCATCATCAAGCGCCCTTCTCAATGCTTACAGCTGGACTTTCCTAATCATTCAGGATGAGTTCCTATTCAACACACTGGAAGATTTAGATGTAGTCATTCTACCCTTTGCTTTTAGAAGTTGAATGTGACACATACCTTATTCTGTCTCACTTACCACACATGCGTTTTCACTGCAATGTTTTTCAGAGGAAAGAAAAGCAGGAATGTCAGCTGAGGATAAATGCATTTTTCATTATTATAGATTCTTTCCACTTCTCCGCTGGCAGTGAGAGCAACCTCTGCTTAAACATCTCTTCTCTGCCCCTCGGCGCTTCCCCACGTTTGGATGCCAGCCAAGCAAAAAGTAATTTAAACATTACAGGAAATTAAATCTCACATTTCCAATTTTTACCCTAAAGTTTAAGTACAATGAAAATGTCAACCATGAATTATGGAATCAAGCTGAATTTTCTCCACCAAACTTTAAACTCTGAATGTAAATGTCCTTGACAACACTCCTGACAACCTCCCACTTATGTTGCCCTACAACCAATCAGATGCAGATGAAGAAGATGTGAAATGATAATACCATTTCTACTGGGCTGTGCTTCTCTAGGAGAAAAACAGATCAGATGAGAGTGATATGTTTGGTTCACTATCAGCTACATTTACCCTCTTTTGTGCAATGATGAAAATACTGCATTTTGACTTTGGTCTAACATGCAGTATATTTTCTGGATAAACTGTTGAATCACTTGCAGGGAATCTGTTCAGCATCATTTATCATAGTACCAAAAATAAAATCTTATATTAAGACATTATAGGAGCCTTGAGTATAGTTATCCTCAGATCACCAGTTAAAATACATCATTGTGATATTTCATTCTTTAACCTTAGCATTACTGCAAAGATAATATATCCACTTGATATGTCTCACACCCAGACCAAATTGTATTTACTGCTAAATCACATTTCTGATGGTGGCGTGTTATTAGAAAATTGCATGTTGTGTGTTTGATTTATGTCTCAGCATATCTAGAAGAAAGAAAAAAAACCCACCCACCCTTCCATGCTTGCAGGTGAGATGAGTTCCTGCAGATTGCTGTTAGTGTCATCCTCCAGGCTAAGTGTTGTATATTAAAGAGACATCGCAGTGGACTGTCACCCTGGTGCCCCACCACCTAGAAGAGGGACATCTTTAATTATGGTCCAACAGAGGTGAATGCATCAGAAAAGGCCTGACAGAGCGGCCAGTGTGTAGATTATTTTAATTTGTGCCCCGCCCCTAGGTGAGCGATGTGGCCAGCCTTGACCCTCCTCTGACTGCTTGGATTAATGCCTGGTAATGACTGCTGAGGCTATCATTGCAGCGGGCATCATTAATTATCCTCATTGATTGTTGCTCTCAGAGATAAAGCGTTCTGCTGACTGAAAAATACCCTCCACACACAAGGTCAAGGTAAAAAAAGAGGGGAACTTAGATAATCACATAGGGGCCACCACACCTACAATAGAAAATAAATATGGCTGCCACCCACTCCACTCCATACAGATAATGTCTCACCCTCTCTGTCCTGTCCTCTACTCTTGCCCCCTGTTCCCCCCTCTGCCCCTCAATCTTTCTGTCTCATCATTCCCCCTCATCCTGTCATTTTCTCCCAACATGGACTGTAAGACACCCCGACAGGAAACCTAAGCAGGTTACATTAGTTGTCCATGGAGGGAAGGAACATACAGTTTGTGGGCATGTGTACAAAGACTAATGACATGACAAGCACAGTGGTGAGAAATGAGGGAGTGTAAGCGAAGGAAGACGCTGTGAGATAGAGAGGGGAAACAGTTGGTAGACTGGGAAAGAAGCAACGGGGAGTAAAGGGAGACAGGAGTGAGGTAGGCTGGCAGGCAGCTGTAGTGCTCGGGCAGATTAAGTTTCTGTGGCTGCCATAATGGAGGAGACAGCAGGAAGTCAGGGTTTTACATTTTCACTCGTCTAAATCACCCTGTTTTCATACACGGAAAAAGACAGGCACATTCCTGTACCAAAAACCTAAATCATTTTTCAAAAAAAAAAAAAAAAAAAGACATAAAATTAACAGACAACTTCCATCACCACAAAGAAATCCTAATAATGGAGTCAATATATCGTTTTCCCCCATTTTGGAAATTATTTTAATAATTTTCTCTTTTTTGCAGAAATTTTGATGAGTATCCTAAACGTGACGCAGAAACCAGCAGCATAAAGACTGGAAGGGAGGGAGAAGTCTCAGGTTCCTGGAGGTTACTGTCCCTGGACAAGACAAAGCCCAGCACACGATGTACATTGTGTTGGTTTTACTGTGGTCACTTTGAGTCTATCTGTTATTGTAGACTTTGTTTGGGCTAAACTAAGTTAACATGCTGGCTGTCGCTTCATATCTATGGTACAAACATGAAAGTTGGATAAAATCTTTTGCCTAACTATTAGAAAAAAAGTTAATGACACATTTTTTATCCAAACGTTTTCGATATGAAGGTGAAGGTAATGGAAAATACCAAAATTGGGGACAAAGCCCCTTGGTAAAGTGGAAAGTTACTGAGCCTCTGTTTATTAATGAGGTGAAGATCACTTGTAGCTGCAACCTATTGTTTACTGGATCTAAGTAAAGCATACAACATGTAATTTTACATTGAAACTGCAGAGGTCTAAAATATTCTCTAATATGGACATAATTTTTTGCAGTATGAGAGAACACATGTGGGGAAATGCCTCCTGCATTAGATCCCTAATGTGCATGTCTACATCTATATGCCTCTCCTCTCCCAGACTCAGACCGGCTCATCCAGCAGACGGGAAATGACTTTGACAGAAATGTATTCTCTTTTCAAATGCTGGTTGGAGAGGCTGCTGTGGCACCTCTCTTGTCCTCTCAGCCTTCTCTAAGCCTGTGATTGGCATGTCTTCATATGTGGATCCTGTTCTTTCTGCGACTCGCTCCTTTGGACAAGTAGCCAGTGTCAAACAACAAATAAGTAAAAATAAATCCACCTGAGAGCTGGGGGCGGCGTGAGAGGGAGCTAGATTAGGATGCATTAGGGAGGTAGAATATGCAGCTATGAAGTCATAAAGGTTGACAGGGACATAAAAAGGAATATTTCAGTTTTCATGTACTTAAAATTGTAATGAAGAATACATTTAGGCAATCAACAATGGTTTTGGTGGTCTTGATCCATAAATGCACTTTGTCTGGGTTTCATGAGGTGATAGAGATGCAGACAGTGGAGGTAGGGCAAGATGAAGGAGTAGTCTGTCTTTTTTGTTAGTACCTGTTTGAAGTGTATCAGAAGGAGCTTTCCAAGGTCTGGAAATTCATTACTGGACAGGAGCTTTGAAAGAGGTCTGTTGGATGAGTATGACTTTCTCTCTCTCTCTCTCTCGTGTGTGTCTGTGTGTGCATGTGCGTGTGCACATCTGCCTGCAGCCCATTGTATTCAGAGTGGAATTGTTAAGCAGTTGCCTGAGGCCATGAGAAGGCAGCTATGGCCAGGTATGGCTAGCCATTACTGCAGGGCATCAGACTCTATCAGACTCTCTGGAGAAAAGATCATACGCACTATACACACCCATATAGGTAGTGTGTGTCTATTTTAGTGTTGTGTGAGCATGCATTTGTGTGACAAAGACAAATAGAAGAAACACACAATCTATGTCCACATTGTGAAGCTTTCATTTGTGCCAAAGCATTTGAACTTGGATTGTAATCTCATTCACAGTTAAAAATTACTTTTTTAGAACTGCATCAGATGACTCTACCATGTGTGTGCGTATATGCAAGCATGTGAAACACAAATGCTAAGAAAACAGAGAAAGATAAGTCAGACTGTTTTGTTGTACGATTGTTGCCAAATCAATACATGACCACAACACTGACAGGAAAACCCAATTAGATGGCAAAGGGTGGAGGTTTAGTGCTCAAATGGACACATATTTACACTGAAATACAGTAAACTGCTGTGGTGTCATAATAGTCTGTTCTTTTTTTGGCAAACATTAGACTATAGCTGAAAGTGTCTTTATAGTTTACATCAGGAGAGGACATCCTTGGGGCAAAGAAACAGACTCCTCCTGGACAAAGATCAGCGAGATCCACTTGACAGCTAGTAGAGTCCCAGGATACATTAATCATCCAGGTTGGTCTGGGAGAAAAAGTCACCATTCTCAGTTGGGTAACATGCAATCTTGGTATGTGTGATTGGTGTGACAAGTACCAATCCTACATTACACATTATGTGTGTTATGATTAATTTTTCACACTCTAACTGCAATCTAACCTAATAATGTGCATATTCCATGTGAAAACAATAACACAAGACAAGTTTATTACAGCTAGTTTTTAAATAATGTAATATGAATTTACTATTCTTTGGTATGGCCAAAGAAATCTGACCTATAAATGTTTTCAATTCACATGTAGGTGACGCGTGTTGTGCTGTGATGTGTTCTTTGTGTATATACACGTACGATAAACACACATATGCAAAACAATTTGAGGGGTCTAGGGGGGCTGAGGTGCTGTAGCATGATGCCCATCTATCTTTCTGACATCTACTAACCCAATCCCACTGGGGCTAACTGAATTCAATCCTCTGCATTAGATAAGCACATACCTCCTCCCCTCTACACGTGTGTGTGGATATACGTATGTGTATGCGTATGTGCCCACGCATGTGTCTGTCTGAACATATAACACACAGCAGCAGGTTTAGATTGTTTCTAAAGTCAAGTGTTAGTGTGCGGGTCACATAGCAAGAATGAGGAATGAGGGAATGAGGCAAGAAATCAAGTGACCCGGCAGACAACGAGAGAGCCGGCAGACGCACAGAAGGAGAAAGAGGTATGACGTTGTCTGTCCAGCGGGACTCCATCCTCTGGTTTGCCACTCAGCCTCCCTCTGCCACCTCTCTCACTCTCTGCCTCATGCCATGCACACATCCAGCCCCCTGGTTCTCCCTTCTCCACAGCTCTCTGCTGATTGTTTAGGCTTCTTGATGCCTATCAGGCCCATCGCTCTAAGTTTACATCAAATGCAGCATTTAACTTATCATTGACTTGACAACTGCCTATTAGTCCAAAAGAGTCTGCAGGCTCTGTGTTCCTATGGCAATGACATGGTGACACGGCTTGGCAGCTCTGAACCGCTTGCCGAGATAGTGGACCCTTTTCCTCACCTCCTCACACCCTGCTCTCCCCTCTGTCTTCCTCTTTGCCCATTCCTTCACATCCTTACATCCCTGTTGTTGTTCCTTTGGCATGCCCCCAACTCTTTGAGGGTGAGTGGACCAGTCGACATGTGTGTGTGGATGTGTGCGGACACCCACGATTATGCATGACATAAGAAATTCAGCAATGTATCTCTGTGCCTTTGTGTCTATTTAACAGTTTGTGTGTAGTGTTTTGTGTCACTGTAACCAAAATGTGAAGCTACAGAAACACCTGGCAAGGGCTCCATCTACATCTTCGTGTTTTGTGTTCTGTGTCTGGATTGAAGGTGGTATATGACCTCATTAGTGAGAGCTTGAGGACAGAAACCTCAGAAGAAGATTTACACTTTCTCTACTGGAGAGAGCCTAAAGGCGCATTACGAGAAGTTAAAAACAATTCAAGTGAGACAACATTCAGAGACTTCACTTTGGATAGGATTAGAATAGGATACAATCCACAATAGGATTTCAACTCCATGGCTCTGTTCTGGAGCTTCTCCTGCTTCTTATATCTGTAGGAGCATGTGTAAACAACTGAAAGCCCCAATCTGATCCCAGCTAATAATCCTTCCCAGTATATGTTTTAAGACAAAAAAAAAAAAAAAAAAATCAATGATCAATTGCAATTACATTTTGTAATCTGGCTTTATACTTTTAGCTGTTTAAAGATTCAGGAGGGATGACGACACACAGACACACAGGCTCGCACACACACATATGCAAACACTATAATTTTACCTCTTATCAGCATGTTATCCTGTGGTTGGTGATTCAGTGCATTAGCTGTGATCTGTTCTGTCTCTGTCCTCTCTCATGCTGGATCTGGATGAGAGAGGAAGGGGTCTCCGAGGGCAGCTCACCGGGGCCCGGCTCTAATAATAGAGTGTAAATCTCAGTCATTATGGCTCTGACAGGACACTGTGTCATCATTGTCTGGCGCGCAACTCCACTTGTGTGGAGAGGCTTCAAATTAACCACTGTTTTTATTGGTGACAGCCCAGAGCACCATGTAGTTTGGTAAATGACAGAGTTAGGAGCACAATACAGATGCCGGATGTTTAACACAGCAACAACAGATAATATGATCTAATATTGAAATATTCGGGATCAACTGATTATTTACCTAGTTGATTATTAGCATTAGCAAGTAAGGTGGAGAGTCCAAGGTGAGAGACAAGGGGCCTCAAACCATGCGTAGGAGCGTTACTAAAAGTGTACGTATTTTTAAGTCAATACATTGGGCAAGAGACAGATAGACATGTAAGCGTTAAAGTAACTAGCTGATCTGAATAGCATATAAACGTTTTAAATAATAAGAAAGTTGCTAAGAGGAGCAGACAGCCCTTCGTGACAGAGCATAACTTGTTTAAATGTACAGCAGGTTAAAAAGCAGCATTAACTGTGTTCACACTGAGCAGAACTAAATATAAGCAAACTAAAACTTTAGAAGAGGGAATAGGGGAAAACATAGTACAAGGTGAGAAATAATATTAATACCACTCTAACATTATGGGATATTGTACTTTATGTGGTTTATTGTGGTGACATCTGGCTGCATAAATCAAATTCTATCTCTTAAAGTCCAAACTAAATAAGAGGTCCTGACAACCTATCAATCCAGACAACTACCATGAGACCAAAAAACATTTGCACTTCTTGGATACAAATGTCAAGCACAGTTATGCCAGCAAATCTGAAAACTACTGTTACCATACTGGCACTTTATAATAGCACTTTCCACTTTTATAGAGCCCACCAGTGGGACTGACATTCCACATCCTGTTAAGCAGGAAATCATAATTTTATTTATTATTTATTATTTATCTATTGAATGTGAGACTAGCTGTATCAAAGAGTATATGTGGTTCTGTGTACTATAAAGCACTATAAATATTGTCATTTATAGTGGAATGGCAGAATCAGATTCTGATTCTGATCATCGATCTCAATAAAAGCAGGCCATAAAATCTCATTTCAGCATTCATTTATTTTTTTATTTCATTCTAAATGGCAGGTAAAGAACAGTGCAGCTGCTGACTGGTGCACTGTAAATGCACCTCTGATAAACAGTTAAAGAAGTTCATCCACTCTGCTGAACTGCGGCTTGGCAGCAGAAAAATCAACACTAATCGGATGAGAGGTAGCAAAACAAATTCTACTGCTGTGGCCTCAACACAGAACTCAAGGGAAAGCAGAAGGGAGGAAATAGGGAAAGGGTAAAGCTGGAAAAAGTACAAGGCAAAGAAAAATTTAATTTAAAACTAAGGGAGTAGGTGACACCAAAGAAGGTGACAGGAAAGAATAGATTACGATGACGTTTGGAGAAAAGGGATATAAAGAGAAGTAGGAAAGAAAAGGGAAAAAATTAGGTTGAATATTTATGAATTCATTGATTGTCCTCATTTTAGGACTTGATTTGCTCAGTTCCTTCAGTGGTTGCTTTAGTTCTAAAATTGACTTTTCCCAATAATTCACATTTTGTATGTTTATGTGTATTACATTAACTCATCGTAATTTATCAAAACCATCAATTTGCATTGTCTTACTACCATCAGTGCAGCTACTGTTTTCCATTCATTTCAATATGGTAAGGAAATCAACTTGCAGATGTAAGACTTTTATACAAATGGTTGTCTTTAACATCGAACACTCAACTAATTTGTCAAACTTATTATTTCTCTTGACAGTTGCTTCTTGTTTGGACACAGTTCTGAGATTAGATGATTTCATCCATGAATCCACAATGTTTAAAATCAAATGCCAGTAATTCTCTTTAGTCACTGTGATGGATTAATTTAAAGAGATTGTAAGTCTTGGGAAGTTTACATGCATACTCCACTAGTAAAAAAATAAGATTAAGTAAGTTTATTGAAAACAATATATGTGTTCTCAATAAACTTCGGCAACTATCGGTAATAGTTGTGTGGGTTTCCTCTGGGTACTCTGGTTTCCTACCACCGTCCAAAGGCACGGTCTTTAGGTTAATTGGTGACTCTAAATTGTCCGTAGGTCCGAGTGTGAGTGGTTGTTTGTCTCTGTGTGTTGGCCCTGCGATGGACTGGCGACCTGTCCAGGGTGTACCCTGCCCTTGCCCAGTGTGAGCTGGGATTGACTCCAGCATCCCCTGTGATGCAGAAACGGATAAGTGGTATAAGATGGATGAACGAATGAATGAATGAATGAATGAACAAACCATGATGCAATATATTCTTGTAACCCCTTAGTACCCAACAACTCCCTTATCCTCATTTTCTTTCCTCTTTCTGTTTTCTCCTGTCTCTTTTAGTCTCATTTTGATGGCCTTTTTGCAGAAAAATGCCAGACCAACAGAAATGTCACATTTAGGATAAAAGGCTTACTTTTGTACCTTCTAATTGAAGTGCCTTCCTACCTTAGTGTCTGACAGCTCCTTTTGACAAGTGATGTGTTTTTTGAAAGTGAATCAGCCTTCTTTGGTTCTGAGTGCTATAGACAGCAGAGATCAGTGAAGGTCAAGCTGAATGCTGGTCTCTACACTGAGTTGCTGCTGCCTCCTGCCATCACAAAGCTTGTCATTCATCTTATCGTTAATCCTGCCTCCTTTCAGTGGATACAATGTCTTCCTAAAGTCTTTTTTCCCCCTAAAGTACCAAATAAGCCAACCAGACATGCAGTTCAACAGTTCAGGTTGCTTGACAATGTTTCAAGATCAACTAATCGATATCAAATGACTATCATGGGATTGTAGTATCATGGGAAATAAGTCATATTCACAAAATCATAACACAAGGCTGTGCAGATTCTCTCAACACTACATGGCCTTTGTCAAATCAAAACAATGAGGATAAAAAGCTTCTTTATTTACTTTTATGAGAGCCAGCAGCAACAGGAAGCTGTTTTTGTAAGGAAAAGGTCTGATGGACTGAATCTGTTAGCTAACATGATATAGCATTAAGGAACTAAAGAGCAGAGTGTTTTCCCTGAGGAGCTGGTAGGGACCAAAACTGGCAAGAAAAGAAAAGTATATACTCTGTGTACATTTCTCAGGTGAGCATACAGTACAGGCCAAAGGTTTGGACACACCTTCTCATTCAAATGAATAGGAAAGTGTGTCCAAAATGTTGGCCTGTACTGTATGCTAATCTAGATCAATGCTAATGTGACTCAGTGTCGGCTAAATGGTGAACTCTGTGAAAATGATCACCAAATCAACTTGAGCCAGTAACATTTATTGTTAACTGCTCAAGTTAATGCTATGGTAAAATAATAATTCATCCTAGATGAATGCTTTTTATAACAAACATACATAAATAATGGATTTCCTCTTTCAAAAGCATACGTGGTGGTTGTGTGGCCTGGCTGAATCCTTAATGGTTGCATGGACAAATAAATGGGTCAACAATGAATGCATCACTAACATCACAGGCCATGAATTGCATCCTGTTTCTGACTCACTGTAAGCACTGTTTTCTTTTAACTATGACCACAATCATCTACATTAAACAGTCTTCACAAACATTAACCACAGAGGTGACATCAAAAACTGCCTCAATGAATCACTTCTGTGATGGTCATTTGAGTTGTGGAATATGGGAAGCTATTTTACCACTTAACTATAAGAACTTGTTGCAATTAAAGTGTAAATTAAAGTGTTCACTTACACAACAGGAAAATCAGTGTTATTTTTGATCTTTTAGCTGCCCTCGGCAGAAATTCCCAAATTTACAACAACAAAAAAAAAAGTGCGATGATACTGAATAGTGACTTCAGTCTGACTCTGTGAAATATCATCAGGTATGTTTTCATTTACTTTAAACATGATCTGTCAGGCATTCATTATTTTTTGGTTTGTGCTTTGTGGTTCTGGTGGTGCAACACAGAGCTCATCCATACTGTGCAGCTTCTGTTTGGATAATCCCATCTTTACTGTACTGTTTAGTGGCACTCCATCAACAGCCAGAAAGTGAACCCTTAATTATATTTTTAACCAGCACACACACAGCAAGTCTTCTTCGCTGGAAGTGAGCCACATCCACATGGAATGGAAATATGGTAGGAATCAATTCTTTTCGCCTGGAAAATTTCCTAAATTTTACTCCCTCTGCCTCTTCTTGGCGTTTTCCCACTTTCCCACTCCAGTTCTGTGTGTGTGATATTATGAAGAACAGATTTTCTGAAAGGAAATGAAAGGGCTTGTTAGCAGAGGGAGAGAAAGAAAGATCAGAGGGCCAGTGTTGAGGCTGACAACAGCTCAGTCTCCGCGCACCACCAAACGTCCCACCCAGCAGCTAGCCAGCCTTTACAGGGCTGCATAAATCCACATGCAGGTCACATTACTGCTTGCCTTCATCAATGTTTACTGGCATGTTAAAGATTGTAATAACATTGGTCAGGAGAGAGATTTTTAATTTAGATGTTTTTTTTTTTTTAAGCGCTTGTAACCCAGCTGTGGTGAGGGGAGAAGTCGTCAGAAGAGACAGATGCTGGCACAGAGGAAGAGAGGTGCAACCACATTTGGACTGAGATGAGAACAAGGCCTGCAAGGTCATGCTCTATAAACACTCTTCAAATCAGGATGCTAGACTTTTGTTACACATGCTATGTTCAGTCAACAATTTGTGCATGTCTTCATGTTTTCAATGGTCATTTGAGGTAAAATAATAAAAGCGGTTTGAGTCATGACAGTAAACATTCAGCTACAGCAAGAAAATAACCCACAAAAACAATTGTGCAGAGCAAATCAGAAATTCCCCTTTTTACAATTGCCAACATCTCTTTCGTTGCCTCATGTTTTAACTTCTGGATAAAAGCTTGATGCTGAAACATGGTTTGTCAGTGTATTTTCTTTGGGTAGGGGGCTATAGCTCTGCTTAACTTATATATACTGGAATTTGATCAAATACTTGAAAAGTGGCACAAGGGACTCTGTGCTTATTTAAACTGTAATGTTGAATACACAAATCAGACTGAGCATTGTGATGAGGTGCACGCATGCACACACCCCTCTGCCATATAGGTTGTTGCTGGGCTAAAGCTTGAAGAGCCTCGCCTTGTTCAAGGTTATACACCCACTGTCTGGTGCACTGAGCTGTGTAACCATAACAGTTTAATGACATGCTATTACAGGGCTATCACACTTACAGCATCATGTTAACACCACAACCGCTGCCTCAGTCCTACACAGACAGTAGGCTAGATCAGATTTAGGCCCTAATCCTGCTCATTTGGCCTGCTCTTTTCTACTTTCACACAGACTTTTTTCTTCCTTGTTTCCCCTTTTCCTTTCCTTCTTTTTATTGTGTTTTTGTCTTTCTGCTTTTTTAATTTCATCTTCGCAAGAGTAGAAAATAACGAAGTATGGTGCTTAAAAATCCTGAGGTAGTATTTTAGTTGCTTTCTCATTTTGTGTTGTTCTAAAATTTCTATTTCATTATGTGGCAAAAACATTTTTATTTTATGCCTACATTTATACAAAAGCTATATAATTCTAATTTATCTAACTTGTGAGTAATGGCAACACAAAATACTATGCATTACACTGCAGACCAAATATATTTAAAAATATATAATATAATATTAGCATGCCTAGATAACTAATTTTGAAACTATGAAATATGAATTTTACTTGTGATGCAGTATTTTTATACTGTGGTTTTGCTACGTTTGCTAAAGTAAAGTAACCAAATACTTCGCTGACCAATGCCTCTTCATCATTTGGACTGGACACATCTACTCTCAGCTCCCTCATCAAAAGAGCAAGACAAAACATTTCTTGTGTCGTCTGGTACACACAACAAACAAAGCTGTTCTGACTTGTTTATTTTGATGCATTAAACCTGACCCTCAGATTTGGCCACAGCAAAAAACCCATGCCAACCCTCGAAGCAGAGCTAATCACTTGTGATTTATTTCATATTTCCATTTGATTGGGGGCTGTTTGGGGGTAATCAGACTCTGACAGTGCGCCTTGTGCTGTGGCTGAGCTGTTTACATTGCTCTGGTAGAGACATGCTGACACAGACGAAGAACCGTCTGGACAGTATTTGGCTCTATGTTGGCATGTAGCGGGGAAGAAAAGATCGAGCCGGGGAAAAGAAAGGGGGCAAAAGAGGTTGGACAAAGGACAGGAAGATGGAGAAATGGAATCAAGTGTTATATTATGCAATCTTTGAGGAACACTGCTAATAGACGCTACTACTGAGTGCTTTGCACTTCTTACCACATTATGTGGTTTGGTGGTTTACGGTTTTTCTTCCCATTAAGGTAGGTAGCATTTGTTTAATCATTCTCACAATATGACAACAACAGTCTTCCAGATAAAATTACACAAAAAAGGCGTTGATCGATTTCTCAGGATCTCAAGGTGAAACATTTCAGACTAAAATATAATCAGATAGAAAGTTCACCATACTTTAAATGCTCTATAGAGTCATCCTTCTCTATCAGACAAATACAGTTATAGCTGAATGCAGCACGCTTGCTCACTTTTTCCTGCTGCTTACGGAGGGCATTTCAGAAAGAACACCACCAACTAGAAGAATGGGACAAGGCTGAACAAGGTTGAATGACAGCATGCACAACAAAAGGGTAAATGTTAGGTGAGGTAAAATATGGACCAAAGAGAGTTGGACTGAAACCAAGGAAGAGCATCAAACTAGCGCCCTGACTTTCTACAGAATGAAATGATGTTAAATGTTACAACCACAGCAGCTTGGAAAACGTTCAATTCCTGAGATAGAACATACAGGTGGAGCTGTCACAATACGAGTACTTCCTCTGTTCCTCAACAGTAAAGGGCCTGTAGAGAGAGTCAACAGCTCCCTCTGCACCTGTTCAAGCAGAAGGCCCCGGGTCAGTGACAGGACAAAAGAAAGACAAAAAAGTCATGTTTGTGAACTTTCCAGTGTGGGAATATCTAACTTTTCCCATTGAGCTGCATCAAAACCTGAAAAGTTTTGAGAGCCTAATCAATTTACCAAAAGGGTTTTGTTTGACTGCAGAGCAAGAGTCAAATCTTTGAAAAGCAGATGCTGACATCCTTGGAAAAAAAAGAAGCATGCACTGAACCCACGCCTTTGTATTTGTTTGGTCTTTGTTTGTAGAACGTTCATACATGGAGGAGGTAGTTGGCTCCGAGTATCAATCTCAAATCTCTCTCTCTCTCGCACACATGTGCACACACACGCACACAAACACGAACACAACTTGTTCAGTCTTTAAAAGAAATGTATAATGCTGTTAGATATTATTTTAAGTCAGGGTACTGATTTCAATGCCAAATGTCAAATCAGATGTAGATGACTAGGAGGGGTTTTTATGCTAATAAGGAGGTTAATATTCTGATGATATGTCTACATAAAGCCGGAGTGTGTTTTAATATCCCAGAGAAGGTGTGTGTGTCTGTGTGTGCGTCTACCTCCACACAGAGACAGGGATGGTGCACCCAGGGGCGAGCCAATGCACTAGATAGCCTGTGTCGGCTCGACTGGAGCGCCTCGCTGTTTTACCGCAGGAAGTAACACAAAAGAGCAGCAGGAATGTTTATGAACACCTCCAATCCCAAAGGACCTGCGGGCTGACCTGATTATTGCCTGTCTGTAATTCCACAGTCGGCAAGGTGCTGCTACTCCTGGAGGGGTTTGATGGGTGTGAGTGTGGGTATTACTGCGTGTGTGTATTCCATCACTGATAGGTATCATTAAACATCATTAGAGGGTTGGAGGAGTCTCAAGCTGCTTTGGTTTTCTGTGCAAGGCTGTTTCTGTCAGACGCATTCGAGGAAGATCACTAACAGTGCAGCCCTGAAGATACACACACACACACACACACACACACACACACACACACACAAAGATACACACACTTAAACAAACACACACACATTCACACTAAAAAGAGGGTATTTATCAGTCAAGCCTGTTTTGTTATTGCGTGCATTCTTTTGACATGAGCTCTGACTGTGGCCTTTGTAAAAGAGGAAATCAAATAACAGGGCCAACAGGAGCAGAGCTACAACCCCCTCCAGCATATACAAACAGAAATAAACCTCGGCTGTCAATATCTAACAATAGGACAACAACTTTTACTTCAAGGCTATTGCAAAGTTTGAGCATCCATTTAAAAGGTTTGTGTATATTTACGTACTTGTGTATTCATAGACGGCTGGCATCTTTCTCATTCATTTCCCCAGATAGCTATTTGTTAAGTTATGTTTAGTATTCACTGCCAGGATGTGTCATGAGTGATTCTGTTTATCAGCTGTTGATTCGTGGGCTGATCTGGGATGGCCATGGTTAACCAGTTCAGAGTCTTTAAATGTAGAGAGCAGCAAAGAAGACCAGGCCCCCAATCAGCCCGGTGACCTATACTGTGTAGTTGAGCGCAGCCACAAAACATCTCTATCCATCATTGGACACAGCATATTCAAGAGCCAGCCGATGCACACAATAGAGATCAGAAGGCCAAACCATAGCTGGGTGCTGCCATCTTCTGGCCAGGCGCCACATGTGGGGAGTACATTCATCATGTAGAGATTATCATGTGCGTGTTTTATCCAACTCCATATCAATTTTTCCATTAAGTCCTCAGATCAGTTGCAGTGTGGTGGAGGCCACAGAATTTTCAACCATGTAACAGCATTCATCACATGTCAAATTTGTTGCCACTTAAACACTAAGTTTAAGGCCTTCTTTCCTTCATGCTTCAGACTGAAAACATCTTCAGTATGTGAGCAGACAGTGATTCTTTAATCTTTGCATGACAAGCAATCCAAAATAAGTTACTTATAAAACTTCAAAGCTTTGATAAGGTGTGTTTCTTTACAGCAGAATATGGTGCATCTCCTCAGGTGATTGTACAGTATTGCTGAGCAGTTAGAAAAAGCTCCTGGCTACCTCTCTCTGCCCCGGTTGAACACATCAAGCTAATACGTGGTGACACGTTGTGAGTTATTGCACTGAGCACCAGACCAATGGTTCTGCTCACAGGCCTGGTTTGATCTTTTATTTACACTCCTTTTTGCTCAGGATTTCAGGACAATTTTACCAGCTCTTTACAGTCAACATACTACAAAGCAAGGCCCCCCGTCTCTAGGAGGCATGTTGAATAGCAAAAAAGACCACTGGTTTGGCTGCTTGCTTCAGAAACAAAAAACTACATCAGTTCAGCCACTTTGGACTCCAAGTTGATCTGAGCGTGACAGCCTGGAGAGAAAGGTGGGTGGATGATCGGATGGATGGAGAGACAGTAATAAGTGTAAAAACACAGGTCAAAAGACAAAAAGAGACACACAGTGCAGACAGAAAGACGGGCAGACCATTACATAGTCAAGGTGGAGGACAAACCATTTTGACTGTGAGTACGGTTGCATATTCACTCAAGTGGTTGTCTCCATCGCAGAAATAGAGCCAGTACCTAAAACTATTATTCTGCCATTACTTTTCTGCAGGTCACGATTGTGGCATAATGCAATAGCATTCATCTATTTCATTCATTTTAGTTCTTAGAGAGCGACACACAATTTAATTACCCATCCGCCTCTTTGGCTGTTGGAGCGGGAGCGAGCGCCTCGCCCCCCTCCCTCCACTCACTCACTTCTCGTAAAGGATCGAGGGTGCCGAAACAATGATGGATAGAGTCTGAAAAGTGCATTATTTCTGATGCATTTTTGATTATTTCTACCCTTTCCCTTTTTTTCCAGGTAATGCAATAAGCCTGATACGCCCTGAGTTCTGTCAGAGACATGGATATTGCAACAGCTCAGACATCACTTTCTATCGGCAGGAAAGTCACTGTTTCTGAAACAAGGAGTTCTCTGGGTTTTTTTTGTTTGTTTGTTTGTTTTATTTTGGGTTTTTTTATGGTCTTTTACTCCTTTTCTCCTTTTTTTCCATTTGTCTGTAGAATTGTCTGTCTATCTTCCTCCAGCTTGAAGACATTTTCATTTGGACCAGTGCCTTGGATGCCCCTACAGACTGCCACAATAGTTCCTCATCGAAACAATTTCAAGGACCTCTTCAAAGTGAATGAATCAATAGCGCTCATATGTGGGGTTAAAGCAGAGGTTACACTGATACTGTTCAACTCCAGACACTCCCTTAGCCCCAACATGCTAGCTGGAACCACTGACCTCTTGTTTGGTTAGTATAATTCATTCTGTAAATAGAGAATATCAATCCCTCTAAATATAACCCCACTTTGACCTAAACAAAAAAATATATTTAAAAAACACAAAGCACAGGACGAACCTTAAGGCTAATGCTCTTATGTCTAAACTTGGTTTATCCACAATCAAACAATGCAAATGCTTCTTATGTCTGAAATGTAGGTGCTCCCGGCCAGCATTGATCCCACACTCCTTAGTTACTCTCTACCAAACCAAATGTGAGTGCAGCTCTATTTATACAAATTAGTTCTTCCTCACCACACATATTACTTTTTTTTTTTTTTTTTTTGGTTCATTATTCATGGGCAGAATTATTCTTTTTAAATTCACCTGAGTATCCTTTATTTTATTTTTTTTAACGTTAGGTATAATTTCTTTAATTGGTTATTTTTTTGATCCTCTCAAAACTGAAAACAAACATGGAAAGCCCAAATAGTTGTACAAAAATGTAATCATTTAATATAAATATATAAACTAAAATTGAAGATAATGTCACCATGTCATACACTTCTTTCAAGAACAATATCTTGGTAATCTATTGACATTTTGTTTTGAGGTCAGGCCTGAGAGACATACACTTTGACCCGTACTCCTTATATAAGCTTTAGCTACATAGCTGATATTTAACCAAGTTAACTATGACTTTTGTCTGCTGCATATCTAGCGTTTGCAGTGCATTCTGAAAAAACGTTTCCTTCTGAGTCATTGGGTTTCTCTTCTTTTTCTTAGTGCTGTAAGATTCCTTTAGATTTTAACAAGAAAGGCTCATTTAGATGTGTGGCATTACTTCGTAACACCATCACTATACGTCACTACAAAAGAGAGGTTTCAGCATTGCACCAGCAGCTCGCCAAGGAGACACCATTTGGCACTGTTGAGCTTCTCTCATTCTGTGAGTGTATGTCCTGCACCCGCTCACCCTTTTCTTACATACCAGTATTACACATCACTTCTCTTTGATTCAGCCAAAAGCTGTACACATACAGAGCTGCACTCCACCACAGGGTCACAAGCACAGGTGAAGCAGTCCAGGTGAGCTTGGCAGGAAAATGCAGACGGCTGTCTGTAGGATGTGAGACTCAGATGGGCTCTGAAGCCTTGTCTTGGCATCCCACTTCACACAGATACACAATGTAACCCAGGTAAGGCAATAATATACAGCACACAGCTTTGGCCGGGCTCCATCCTTTATTTGATTGGACACAGTCCTTTTTGTTAAGTATGCAGCGAAGAAGGATGATGACTAATTGTTTAATCAGTGCATGGGAAGCATTATCATGCAGGGTAAGACCCAAGTCCCAAGGATGTAAATTGATTTCCTGATTACTTAATGAAAGTATATTATAGTTTGATTGTGTGTCTCTTAACCAACCTATTGTTATCATCTTTTATTCAAGTGTGACATAATGGCATTATGATCTCAGTAGACAAAGCTCACTCTGTTGCTTTGTAAAACAAAACTTACTGAAATATCAGCTGGTAATAAGGTTACTTCATGCGTATTTAGACGAGTGTAAGTGGATCACTGACCTCAACATCCTACAGCTCTATGAACATGCAAACAGAATCCTTTGGATCTCCTGTTTGCCCTATTTATATCTCTCTCATAGACAGACTCACACACACACACACACAAACTTAAGAGATCTGAGTTCTCCTGACATAGGCTCTCTAGTGACATTTCATCAGAGGGTGAGCGGGCATCACAGCCGTGTTGATGTGATTGGCTTTGTGCTTTGCTGTCGTAGTGACCGGGGGAAGATTGATCGGGGGACATCGGGGGACGTAGGGCGAGTGTGTGTGTGGGTGTGTGGGTGCGTGTGTGTGTTTGCGTGTGCGCGTGTTCATAGGGAGGGACAGGCTGGAAAGGTCAGGCTGTGAGGTGAAGCCTCTGATATTGACTCAACAAAGGTTCGCTCTGATGAGAGTCTAATACCTGTGATCCCACTGCTCCACAGTGTAAACACACCCACACACACCACCTTGTTTTACTATATTCTTGGGGACCTTTCATTGACATCATGTATTCCTCAGTCTCTTACCTTAACCTTCACCAAATCCTTATCCAAACCCTTACTAAATTCTCACACTAAAACCAAGTCTTTGCCCTTAAACAGCCATTTCAACTTGAGGTTTGGCTTTCAAATGCCACAGGTATAATACAACTTGCCCACACACAAGCACATAGAATAAAATTAAAATGCAGCTCCTTGAACTATTTTGAATTGTTTACAACAATACTTGCGTACCAAAAACAGATTCAGGGTCTAAAACAGACCTCTATACTAATTACTTTTCTTTGGTGTGTATTCAGTTGCAACAATTGAAAAGCCAAAGCATTTAATTCTTTGACTTACCTGTACATATTTGGCAAATAGACTGCTTGTTATATTCCTGGACTACTGTTATGTAAGACACACTTTAATGTCACTTCTGCCCCTAACCCTCAGGGTGGCTTTTGTTATTGTAGTTTGACTGGTAAGAGAACTATGTGATTATAAAGTGGCAGGCATTTCAGGTAAAGTTTCAATGAAAGTAGATGCTGCAACACAACTAACAATTGTTGCCAAGTGTGGTTGTCATTACTTGCAAGTTTGAGAATTGAACAGGGTTGATTAAGGCTAACAACGCTGGCAACCTGTTCCTGAATTATCTTTTCACCTCGAATCAGGAGAAGCTGTCGTACCTCACCCCTTTACCAGTGTTGCATTCTGCTAAACAAAGATCAAAATTAAACGACACAAAATTCCACTTGCATGGTTTTTCCATAAAACTATAAAAGCTAAATGCTGAAACATCCAGAACTAATACACACTTTATACTCTTATGCAAAAAAAAGGGATCAAAGATTAGTGGCTTCAGTTGGGTTTTGTGTTTACATCAATGCTGATTTTAACCCAAAAAGCCTAATGTAAGCAGGTCTTAGCAGGTTTTTTTGACCAGTAGAAAAGGGGCTCTAATACATTTGTGACTCTCCCAATTCCTTCAAAGCTCAGCCCTTTGAAGGCACCTTGCTATATAGAGTAAATTTGCGTGTAAAATTTCAAAGTTGAACTTCATTTAAAAATCTGGATGCACTTACTTTCCTCCTGCAAATAAATGAACTAATCATGGCAAGTTAACTAAATTAACTTATAATAATCCCACTGTGAAATTTGAGACTTTGAATAGTGGTCTAACTGTGGTTTTAATTTGTTATAGGACAGCTGTTTGATAAATGTTTTGGGGTAAAATGCATAATCTATTGGAAAATGGAATACAATGGACATGAAATAGCAAGTCAAGTTCAAGTATACCAATATAGCAAATATACTTAGTTACCTGCCAATACTACTTACATCCACCATGTACCTCTACATTACTGTTTTGTCTCCATCTTAACATTTGCTAATTTTTTCCTTCTTTCCTTCTCTCATTCGACGTCCGTTCACTCGTCTCCCTCACTGTTTCCACCCTTCGTTCATCACTGGCTTGTGTGTTTTCTTCACGACATTTCCTATCATTGTTCTTTGGTCTGCAGGACTGTGCCTCTATGTTTCCTGCTCCGTCTTAGTTTGTGCCCGCACCCATCTTATGGCCACCTGGCAGTGCGGGTTGCCTCTCAGCGTTTCCTCGTCTGTTGTTGCTTTGTGGGCTCAGGCCCCCTCACTTGCTCAGCCCCGTGCCCAAGGAACCTGCCTAGCTAATTAAAGGAAAACAAACCCTGGGCTATCCACCCCTCCAATGCAAAACATTGCTTATAAGGTAAATGTCAAACTTCATGATTCATTAAGAAGAGGAAGTCTGAGCAGACTGGACAGATCAGTGAGACTGGAGAGCTGTGGAGAGGTGGAGTGAAGGAGGAAATGGGGGTGTGGGAGTGGATGTGTCTCCAAATGCATGTGTGTCTTACTTTATTTAACAGTGTAGGGTGGCAGGGTCTGGACAGATGTAATTTTGATGCAGTTTTAATATTAGACAGCAATCCTGTAATATTATTTTCCTGCATTTTGATAAACATTTTTGTACCCTCACACTCCCTCATTTCCAAACTTTCTCAGGTCTTTCAGGAGTCCTGTCCTGTCTGTTTCCAATCTGAGTCTTGTAATGTCCTCGCGTAAAATGTGTGAACTGAAATACTGAAGTGAGTGCTGAGAAACTACCCACAGCTGCCTTGATTTTACAGTAAGAGATACAGTTTGGCAAAGTCATGAAGTACAAGAAAGAGTTGTGGTTTTTTTATGAGCACTTGTTGGTTTTTTGCCTCTATTGAAGAAACTATTTGTTTGATTTGGGTTTGTTTTCTTTTTTTTTTGTTTTTTGTCAAGCATTCAGCTTCAGATTCATTTCAGCTCCTGAGCCAAATGCTCTTTTCATTAAAAAAAATTATTATCTTTTATTATGTGCAATGTTGTTTATACATTACATGTATTAAATATTTTAAAATTGAGAATAATTCCATTGTTAATAAAGACGTTATACAGTTGCATTTGCTTTTAGGTTTAGGACTTTCCAACACAGATTACAGGCATGAGACTAACATAATTTATGATGGGGTGAGTTCAGTTTTTAAGGACTACACTTTGCACAACTAAGGCACCAAATTCACCAAACACACATTTGAAAAGAATTTCATACTACTGCAATCAATATGTCATGCTTACTGTTTTAAGTCTGTGTGGTAATTTTTCCCCAGCCCTGTCAAGAAAACAACTCTCCCAACTGTAAAGATATCTACTGTGCGTAGCTCTACAGAGTAACTATATCTACAACTGTAAAAGCAGAACATTCTGATATTCAGATCCTTATGTTCACTGTAGAATGAACAGCAAATGTTATCAGTCCTTTTCTCAGGTTACCTGTTTAAGTATATTATTCCACCCTGCCTTCAACATCATCAGCTGTTTCCAAGAATTTACTTGAGATGAAGGTGTAACTTTGTTTTGTCATATAATTTTTCATTTTAATCTTTATCCTGCATTTCTATTGATGACATTAATAACTTAAATCTTGCTGCAAGCTGTATTCAATGCCAAGCATTGCCATGCCCAATTTTCTGTATAAATAGATGCCTAGGTGTGTGCGTGTGTTTCTCAACCACTGTATGAAGTGTTGTTCATGGATTGCAATGTTACATGAAATCAGAAATGGAAGCAGGAGAGTATGAATCCTTGTTTAACATTTTCTCTCTATTCCTGACGCAATCACAGACTGAAAGATCTCTTGCATGCCTTTACATGAGGGTAAGATATTGTATACATTTGTGTTGATATGTATGTAAGTATATCTATAGTTATTTGGCATGCATGTCTACATGTGCCACCAACTTTTGAAATAACAATGTAATACAGTGTGAGTTTTTGCCACATATATTGTATGTTACAGTGTTCGAATGTGTGTGTATATGTGCCCCATTCCTCCTTTCTCTCCTCTTCTCCAGTTTTCCTCAGTGTGATGTTTTCCTTTGGCTCTAATGAGTTCTAAGTGGCCAATACTTTCTTCTGCAGGAAACTCGTGTCAAACTAATTAACTTTTAATGAGAGGAAACCCACTGATTAGAGTGTTTTTCTTGGCAAACGAGCCTATTAATTCTGTTGGTCTGAGCAGCAGGGCCGAGGACTGGGGCGAGAAGAAGGCCTTTCTTCAGCAGTCTGCACCACTCCTCCTTTCTCTCTCTCTGTCTCTCACACACACTAACACTACACATCCAGAGATCCTGCTGAACCCCGGCTCAGTCTGTTTGACCAGCTGTTGAAGCATGGTCTTTTCATGCACACACTTGTGCACTACCTTCTTTGCCTTTTTCCTCTACCATACACTCAATCACATGTGTACATGCACACACACAAGGCAGAGCAGTATTGTTGCACAACACTGCTCTCTAGTGACTGGGAACATTCTTGAGCCATGTGGTTGAATAATTGTGAGTGCCAAGTTTTGTGTAGGGTCCAACTTGGACTCCTCTGCTTGTCTAAATAAATTACCGATGAGAACTGAGAGAAGTGACTCTAAGCTGTCCATAGATGTTAGTGTGAATGGCTGTTTGCCTCTGTATGTCGGCCCTGCGATAAACTGATGACCTGTCCAGGTTGAACCCTTCCCTCGTCTGAGATGCCAGCTGGGATTGGTTCCAGTGGTTGAAAATGAAATGCAAAAAAGTGTGTAGAAATTAGGCAATTATTAAATTGAATGCTTAGTTAGCTGATGAAATTAATCAACGGATAACTTAAATCAAATGAATAACTTTCAGTTTTCCAATTGTCAAACAATTTCTCCTTTCCTTCATGAATTGAAGGCTGTCACTTTACAGTACTCAAGAGAGGGCATTCATAAAAAATAATAATAATATAGGTTGTAGATCTAATATTTTTTAGGCCTGTCTCTCTGCTGATCAGGGAAGCAGCAAAGTGAAATCCACATTAAAGAAAATGTATCTACTGTCTTGACTACATCGATTGTCATTTGTAAATGCATGCCACCAACAGACACCAAAGAAAGCCATGTAGAACTACTGTAATGACAGTTATAATCCTTTCTGCAAAGATAAAAGCTACATTTGATACACGAGATTCGATATGCTAAAGCAGTATCAAGAAAAAAAGGTGTCAAAAAGTGTCAGGTACTCCCTTTGTGAGGCAGCATGTGTCTGAATTAGGCTTCCATTATTAATCTGTGTAATGTTAGATTGGCAATCACATGAGGGCCATACACATTGGGGGGCAATATTTCAATGACATGCACATTTTCATGATGGCAGTAGCTATTTTTTCAGTGTCTGTGTGTGCTTCAACAGGATCAGCAGTGGGCCTATTTGACTTGTATTTTCATATCAGAGTGGGTTTAACTGCCAATAGACCACATTAGAAAGTACTAACATCTTATTACGGCAGCATTTAGATCCAGTGGGAGTGGAGCGCCACTCTCTGCCATTCCCTGGAATCCCGAGTGGGAGTGTTTGATGTGTTGATCGGAGCAGGCCTCTCAGAACCTGGAAAATGTGTCTGTTTCATCTCTCAATTACTGTCAGGGTTTGAAGTACTGATGTTCTACCTTTATCTGTCACAATATGGCTCAAGTTTGTTGAAGTATCTGAAAAAAAGGCAAGCCAATGAGTCCAAAAAGAAAGAAATAGACAAGCCAGCCCGGCAGCTGGTGCTGTTTCAAAGCCTGCCCAAGCCCTTAAAGATGAAATCCATTTTGTTTCAAGTTCCGCACCCAACTCGCCTGATGAGGGCTCTAGGGGTGAAGAGGGAGAGTGAGAGAGTTGGAGAGAAAGCAAAGGAGAGATAGAAAGAAATCTGTTTGATTTGTCAGAAGTTCTTTAATTTAATCTACAGCTGTCAGGATGCTGAGGATCCAGACCTCATCACGGCCTTTTATCTGCCTGATTTCACCCCGGGCGCCAGACACTCTTCTCTAAATCTAACACACACACACACACACACACACACACGGGCACTCTCACACACTCATGCACAAAACACAGACTGAGTGAAAGAAAGAGGGATGAGAGAGGATGAAAACTATTCATTTATTAAATAAATAAATAAATAAATAAAAACACAAAGAAAAGCTCTAAAGTAAAGGTCCAAAACAAATACAGATGGGCATGTCATATGTTCAGTAGTATACAACTGACTTAAAGTGACAATGCATGCATTTGATTGACTGCAAAAAATATAGTAAGACAACCAAAATAGATCTACAGAGAAAGAAAAACTAGAGGATTACAGTCTTTAGAGCTCGTATTGTCCTTTTTCCAGACATGAAAATAGTGAGATGACTACCAACGCATTCACAGATTAAAGCAAAGGTGTAATGACGCACAATTTTGTTAGTCCATTAGATAATTAATTATTCATATAAGCCATTGTAAATAAACCCACATAAAATAATGAGGATTTATGAGGATTAGCTGTTTGTCTTTGTCTTTTGTGAGATAATTGGCAGATCAATAAAAAGTAAATACAATTGCTGAGGTAGTTGTTATGGCATCTTTACTAAAGCATTTTTTCAATGGCTTGCTTTTGAGATTTTTTCTACAAAATTGAGTAAACAACATATGTTAAAAAAAAACAAAAACCACAATGTACAATAAAACTTTTGGTCCTTCAAATTATATATTCAGCATAAAATGTATGTTCCTGGCTGTTATCAAAAATGTATTGAACAACGTTATATGGAACACTTGACAAGTGTGTCTGTGTTTGGCCTTTGAGAAAATATCCAGTCCCAATTCTGCACTTTCCTAATTCCTTTGCTGCCCTTTTTTGCTTGCTATATCTCAAAATATTTGCAGTCCACCTCCTCACATACGTTTTTGCCTGTGTATGCATAAATACACTGAGCAGATGTAAATATTACCTCTGTTAGCCTATATAATTTATAAAACAATTGAGGTTAGAAGGAATTCTATGCTGTACATTTTAACTGGGTGGCATTACAACAGGCTCCTTATGAGCTAACACATCAAACCTATCACCTTACTGCTGTTTACAGCATTTGCATGTGATGGCTATTTTGCAATGCCAGGAGTGATAAACTAACGTATGTACTCAGTTTACATATATGAATCAGACTCGAAGCTAATACAAATACTGGAGTTGCTCTAATGTATGAATTGGAGTTCAAACAAAAATCTATCTTGCATCTGGCTGCAAAAGTAAAGAACATTCTTTTGGATATAAGATAGGAAACATTAAGTTTGAGAAGCTCGTCTTTGAGCCTTTATGACTGCAACTTGTCCTCTGATACTGAGCTGGGTTTGGCTTGTTCTAGTTCAGATGTACTTACTCAGCTCTGACTGAGATGTTTGGAAGAACTTCAGCTATACGGTGGAGTTTCCCCTTGAAATTCACCTGTCCTCCACAATTTAAAATACCTCAACTATCCATGTGTTATTTGCATAAGAACTTTTCTCATCCCGCCATTTCTTCCGTCCACCTTCTTTTTTTTCCTGCATCCAACTCTCACTGTGGTTGTATATCTTCCATCAGTTTGTCCTCTCATGGCAAAAGCTCACATTTCCAATACTCTCTCAATCTTGCACAAGTCCAGTAACTTACTGTCCTACACATCATACTCACATCTTATAATGAATCTCTCCCTCACACACACATATTCAATACACATGCGAGCATTAGACCTAGACACCTACACAACCTATTCTTTTTTCTCCACTGGGGGAGCTTACTGTAGATGGACATAGACTCTTTTGTCTGAGCTTGTGAAAGAGGAAATTAGAATTACACACTCTAGCAAAGCCTGGCCTGCAGAAATATGATCCGGTGCTCTCCCCAATGGTTGAATAATACTATTTTTCTTCCTTCTATCCTCAAGATAGTCTTGAGGAACCTGTAGATGCTTGAAATTGCGATCTTGCTATTGAATCTGAGGACTTGACAAGAAAAATAGGCTGTCTAAAGCGGCACTATGTCCAACTTCTGCCTGAAAATATCTTATATTTCACCAACCCTCTTCACTCCCTTTTTTCTGTCTTCATGGCTCAGTTTTCTCTTTTCCATATCTTGCATTTGAATTTCACCTTTCAGATAAACTTCCCTGTCAGCCATACAGAATAGGGATAAGGGCAGAGCTCACAGTGTATTCATAACTGTCTGGCTAACACATTATGAGATTAATTTATCATTTATGAGGACAAAAGCACTTCTCTTTTGACCACTTTATTCTCTGTTTCTCCCCTTTAGCTTCAATTCCCCTTTTATATTCACATTTGGCTGCCTCTGTCTGTAACTCTGAGGTAATCCTAGATGTCTATCATAATGGACAAGGATTTGTCACGTGTCCAGATAAATACTAGTGCAGCATGTTGAAACCACAATATTTGTTGGACATTCCAGTACTACAAAGAACTGATTTGTCTGCAGAATCTACTTGCAATGCAATCATTTACACTATTATTTTACTTATTTAACTCATCACATGCATTCACAAATTACAAAACTACAAATAGAAAAGCAGAGCAGCAGGTCCACATATTTTTATTGCTAATCAATAAGTAGTTTAGTCCAAACGACCTCAAGACTCAATTATGATTCATGGGGCTCCGATTCAATAATAAAACTATTATGCATCTTGATGCATCCAATTTTTTATGCATTTTTAAACTCCAAAGGTATTGCAGACGGAATTAGCTGTGGATATAATCTGACATGTTTACATATCAATGTTCATCAATGTGCACTGTCCCTTTTTGCAAATAAAATTATAATTAATTAATAAAAATTTATTTAAAAATTACTTTTATTGTAGTACTTGATTTATTTTTATATATACTTTTTTTATATATACTTGTAATGACCCAGAATTAAAATCCATACATTCTTTCCTCCACCTTCTATCGCTTTTCTGTTTCTGGGACACAAGGGGTGCTGAAGCCAATCCCAGCTCACTGTGGGCAAGGGTGGGGCCACCCTGGACAGATCACCAGTCCATTGCAGGACCAACACACAGAGACAGACAGAGACCAACAACCATTCGCACTCACACTCAGACCTACGGACAATTTAGAGTCACCAATTAACCCAAACATGATATCTTTGGACGGTGGGAGGAAACCAGAGTACCTGGAGAAACCCACACAGGCACGAGGAGAACATGCACTCCGCACAGAGAGGACGCATAATTAAAATAAAAAAATGAATTTATTTCCATTATATTTTATAAACAACAACAACACATGTAAGATTTTGCCACCTGGAAGGCTACACATCCTGACAGACTTCACAGTTTTACAAAGAACCTACAAGTAGCTTTTGTCCAGGTCCCCCCCCCCCCCCAACTTCAAAGAGGCTTTCAAATTGTTTTCAGTGCAATTGCTCACATTTCGCGCTTAGCCTGGTAGCCTAGCTGGGAGAATGAGAACAACACACATCTTACATCTGTGATGTTTTACCATCCGATTGGTTCAGCTTTAAGGTCCATCCTACAAACTTTTTGTAGGTGTGTTGTAAATGTCCAACTGATGATGTTTCTGCATCGAGAAATAATCTTTCAAGAGAGGATCACGAAGCATCCCAGAATCAATTTTTTCCCCTACTCCTAAAAAGTATCTCTTTTGATACACCAGCCTTTAGGCAGTATGAAATCTTAAAGTGGATGCCCCAAAACAACAGTGGTGTAACAGATATTATTCTCTTACCCATACTTTCAAACATGTCCAAACATGTTCAAACTGGTATCTCATCAAAGAAGTTACTGTGAAACCCAAAGTCGAAAGCCATGTATTATTACAGCAATAGCAACCAGCTCTGTACGCAGCTTTCATTAATCTATTGATGGATCAATTCACTAAGGTTTTGATGTTATACAGATCCCATGAGTAACACAATTTAATTTATATTTTAAGATTCTGTTTGCCTCATTTGGTGATGCAAATGTTTTGTATATCACAACCAAGTGGTAAGATATGTCAGACTGATGCATGTTTGGGCTATTTTACTTTGTCCTTGTGTTGGAGCTGCCTGTAAGGAGGATAATCACATTTAATGCCATGCACTAATTTTTATAACACTCTCTTCAAATGCTTCTCCTGGAAAAAATTAAACAGAAAACAAATGTATTACTAGCCATGTTTTACTGTTAAAGGTTAATTCATGGGCTCACGTTTGGTCTGATTCAAAGCACAAGCGCATCTACAGCAATGCCTGGTGACTTACTGCCACCCAGAGGCTACAGTGAGTATATCCTACCTTTCCCAGTGACTCTGACCTAATTTTCAAGCAATCAAATATGTGATTTTCTTTTCAATAAAATCATGTATCTTCATGTGCGTAATGGATTTGTGCGAAGGAACTGTTTGCAACCAATTTGCTAATTTTGGTGATTTTCCCCCCCAAGTGCTCTGTAATTTTCGCAAACTTTTTATAAAACACAAAATGTTAGAAACCGTGAACAATTAAATCAGAGGTCTGTAATCTAGAGGAAAAAGAATGCACAAAATAAAGAAATACGACTTCCAAATGCCACAATGTTCACAAATGTGTGAAGCAGCCACACCAACATAACAGAACCAAAAGGTCCTAAATCCCGTTAGCATTTTACTAACTTTCTGCCACTGAACGACTGCTGTAGACCAGATCACACCTTCCGACAGCTTCCGACAGCTTCAGCGTCCAGAGTGATGTTTAATCACAATCCAACAACGACAGCAAGCACGCGGCAAGGCTAAATAATAACAGGAAGAAGGCACGAACAACCAAGAGACATTTAAGAAGCGGTTAGCATGAGGCGAGCGGACCGGAATACAGACTCACCCTGTTTGACGCCACGTCCCCCCTGAGATGTTTTAATCCGCCGGCTCGGGTCCTCTGGATGTCATTTTCCTGCTTTGTTGATAGCAAACTCTGTGTCTCTGTCGATGTCTACAGGTCAGAGTTCTGCTTCAGCAAGGTAGCTGCTTTCGTTAGCAACACCGGGAGGCTAACATGGAGACTTCAGGTTGGTATCTTAAATATCTAAACTTTCCTGTTAGAGCAGCCACGACTTCCACTACAGTTATTTGTCCATCGGGTTCATTTATGTTGCGCCTACATTTTTCTTCGTCTTCTAGTAGCAGTTGGGGTTTCCTTCACGTCTAAGAATAACCTTTTAACCGTAAATCCAAGTTTCGTAAACAAGCTCCGCTGGATTAACTGGAGCAAGCACAGTGCATACTGCGACGTCATTTTCCCGCCATGTTACATTGTCCACCATGTTGGATTTCTTCTTCTGCTTTTTTTATTAGCATTAGTAGTAGTAGTAGTAGTCGTAGTAGTAGTATTATATTTTCACAGAAACATAACGATACAAAATAACCTCATACAGGAGAAAGTATAAACAAAAAAAGTAAGTAAATGGAATGTAATGCAATGGTAAAGAACATAATAAATAAATAATTAATAAAGAGATATAAAATAAATGCTCAACGAGGACATTGGCATGAAACAATAAAAAAAAATATATGACCATACAGCTGAAAAATATGTTAAAACAATCACGAGGGTTGTCATCCTACAGTCTTTACATCTAAATACTTCAGAATAATGCAATATTGGCGATACCCCGGGGATTGGCTAGGATTGGAAACGGATAAATGATGGGGATGGATGAATGAATGTTTGATGTGTTGTATCGGCTAAGGGTCAGGAAAGGGTCCAACAATGATAAAATAGACTAATATTTATTCAATAAAATTTGAATACCAATACATTCGTGGAGATCCCATGCCCCTCTTATTTTATGGCTGTGACGCCGGCTATATTAACTTTTTCTGAACCGTTTCTCGTCGCCGGATGTCGCTGTCGTCCTGTGTTTTTTTCCACATGTTGTAAAGTCTACTGTAAAAGCTGCTCCATCCTCCCCTGATCGTGACTGGACTGCAGATGAGGAGCTGACATTTCCGAGCTCCCCTTGAGATGCATGATGAATACAGTATGCGCCGAAGGACGCTGGTCACATCAAGTTTAGCAGAGGCTGTCAGATTGCTGTTTAATGTTGAATAAGTGTCCGCAGAGGACTGTGCTGCGTCAACCTCTAGTAAGTTATGCAACACATCTGTTGAGTTTGGCTTCATGAAAGTGAAATTCACTTGCACAACTGTAAAAATCATCTTCTTCCTTTGACGCGTCAAGTTGACAAAAGAGGTCAAATTACTAACTACAGATGTCTCTGGAGTTGATGCAGTCGGCCTTCACAATAAAAGCTTCACTCTTTTTTCGGTAATCCCTCTCAGGGTGGTTCGCAAAGAGGATTTTAATTTGAAAGTCCCAGCCGGTAGTGTGGTCTTTAATGTTGAATTTCTGCTCACTGCTCTCCTCCTCTGCACTCCGCGCTGTACGTGCGTGAACCGACCGTACGTGTGAGAGTGTATTGTGTGTGTGTGTGTGTGCGCGTGTGTGTGTGTGTGTGTGTGTAAACACAGATCGGGCGGCTCATGTTTGGAGAGCGGACCAGGTCCGACTGCAGCAGAGATTAGCAGGCTGAATTGTGCTCGGTGGCCGCTCAGATGAGGAGATGGCAGCCGAATCTACCCGGAGATTCACCAAAAACCTGCTGAAACCGGGGAGCGCGGCGGAGATCCGGCAGACGGCGTGCAACGCAGTCAGACACTCCGCAGTGACGGTGAGTAGAAAGATGGTGCTGGTGAAAACGCATCACCACCTGTGGGCCCAAAGATGTTATTTATTTTATTTATTGAGTTCGCTGCTCTGGGCCTTTAGATGTGGTATCATGTGCAGCCCAGCAGCCAGACGCAGTAAGCTGGAGTGGACCTGACATTGACATTCATGTTGCATCTTTCTTTGCGGTGGATGAACACTTGCAGCACAGTGCAGCAGTGCCGTTCAGCCCATTCAAGGAACAATCCAATGCATTTAAGCTACTGCCACATTTCTTTCCGATAGCCGCTTAATGGCTGGTAATGTGGTTATAAATTGGTCGAGCCTATCATATTCCCCTGTGGGTTTGAGTTTATTCGTGTGGCAGGTTAAATTGAATGAAATGCTGTAAATAGCGGCTCCATAGTAGGATAGTAGGATGCGGCGCCACACAGACAGCGGTTTTACATCTGCCCAGAGGTGCACAGGAAGACAGCAGGAAAGATGGAGGGAGGGACAGAGAAAGGGCCAGAGAGGGACATTATTTCGACCACTGCGCTTGATTTACGGCTCGTTATATTATCAAGCCATTTTAAAATTGTTGAACGTTAAAGGGATTCTTCGGTGGGTGTGTCACGCTTTATAACAAGGAACTATGATTGACAGATAAAATAGTGGAAGGAGGGGTACGTCAGGAAAAAAAAGCAGACACACACAAACACACACAAGGAGAGGGATTTGTGTTGTGATGATGTCCTTTTGATTCATTTGGCAGAGGACAAATCCCTTACCTTCCGTTGTGTCTATGCTTGTGTGTCCATTCTGTGAAGATAAGCACGGAGAAAGGTCACTCCACTCGAGTATCTCTGCTGCTACTCTACATCCTCTTCACTCTGGTTTTAGTGTGTCAGTGGGACACATGCAGAACAGAGTGTAGTGGGAGTCTATTGGATTAAAGAGGGGAAATGTAATATCACTCACAGTATTTTTAACAGGGTGTTTTGGATTAAAGTGGGGAAAAAGGAGAGAATAGAGAGGTGCAGTGGTTAAAACCTTTCAGTGTACCTCCCAATGAAAAATAGACATTTACCATGAACAGTTACAAACACTGGGTCAGTAGGAAGAAAAGAGTACAATATTAACAATAGAATAAACCTTAAAAGTAAAACCAGATTCACCAATAATGTGCATTTGTCATTCCACAAAAATGGAATAGTTCATATTGGTTCATTTGCTGGATGTATGAATTGATTGGTGAGTCCCCTTGTGTTGTATCAGATAGGGCACTGATGCACAATGTTGTGCCGTAAAAGTAAACTGTTGGGCCTTACTGCCTTAATTTAAAAAAAAAAAAAAAGCACTACAGCAGGAATCTCAAGCTGATCATCCCTAGTTTGCCAATAAGTCTTTCAAAGTTTATTTATTCTTCATTCAAGCCCCCATTCCATTAGTCATGTACAATGTTGTCTTACCTTTTGAGAAGGAAAGCACACATGTAAATGATGCTTCTCTCTCTGGGTCCTGGTGGACCTAAAACTACACAGTAGCACAATAAAAGAATGGAGCCATTGCTAATGTTACTATGACTAACTGACATTTTCCTAATAGGACAAGACAAAATGTCTGTTGGTGAAAAAAAAAAAAAAATTTTTTTTAGATGTGGGGAAAAAAGTTTAAGTTTGGGTTGAATTATGTACCGAACAAATCAAAAAAGGATATTTTTGGTGGGGGACGAGGGAATGGATATCGGAGATATGTATCTGTGGATAACTGGTCTGTTGTACCATTGCTCGATTTTGCCTTAATTTACGATGAATATTCTTTGTCAATATCTTTTTTTGTATTTTGATATCAATATATATTGTAATGCAATACATTTCCTAAAGAAATTGTTGGAAAATAGTTTATGGAGAAATCCATCTAGACTAAATCTAGTGGTCTGATTACACTGGTGCAAAAGTCAAAAAGAAACTCCACCATTACTATAAAGTAAACCTCAGTAAATTGCATCATTTCTCATTTTGTCCTAGTGTAGAAAATTAAAAATATAAATACCACAGTATAACCAATGGTGAAAAGTCATTGATTGCTGACAAAGTCATAACATTTTGTATATGTCATTATATTACCCTCCCCCACACACTGTTTACCAGAACAGCGGTAAATGAAGTTTCAGTTACCTCAAATGAAACTTAAAGTGGGAACCATGAGTAATATTCAGCTCTACTTCAGTGCAGGCAAACACACCAGCATTTTTGGCTTTGTCATCCACCACTGCAAGAGACTGACTAGGTAAATTTCTTCCCTATATCTTGTACAAGTAACGATGAAGAGCCATAAATTATTACTTGGAGCTTTTCTACGTACAGATATATAGTGAATAAATGTGGAGAGTCAGCAGCTGGAATGTGAGCAAGTATGTCAGTGTGTCAGTATAAGTTGCGTACACAGGCTTAGGTTAAGTGGGTGTGTAAATGTCCATAGACCATGAGTGCATATGTGCGTTTGTGGACGTTTTTGTGAGCGTGTTAATGCACAGCCTTTGTTGTCAAAAGAAACCAGGTCAGCAGAATCAGGCCCTATGGCATAACATTCAATGAAGCGTGAGCCTCTTTTTATTCTCACTCACTCACCCCTCTCTCTTTTCATAGTAGCCACATTTCTTCATGAACCTAAGGCCACGTTCATACGCATACTCTTTACCCCCTGTTACCCCAGTATTTCTTGTCTATTCTTGTGCAGTCTTGTTTCCCTGTGTGTGTTTCTCAGTGCCCCGCATGGGTCCCAAATCAGGCTAGATCAGTTTTCCAATGTGTATGAGTATGTGCATGTATTCAAGAGTATTTATCACACATGATACCTGGTGAAGTCCCCCTGGTGCAAGCTGTATTTTCTTCTGATGAACTGCTCTGTGAAAGCAATCATTGCCTTCTGACTGCTCCACTGTTTCTCATAGTGGTCAGCCCACCCATCCTCAAATATGCAAGTTCCATGGAAGGGTAGATGGTTACAAGAGTGAAGGATATAATGGTGGTTGAGTTCTGGATTTTCAAAAGTACATGTTGTTTCAGTGAGCACTGGATGTTTTCTATTACATCTTCTTTGACCAACTGCACACCAAAAAACCTATTAAGCCAGGCATAAAAATACAATAGAATGCATTTTGAAACCTTTTTCTCTTTCGATTTCTCCCTCTGCTATGTATGTATGTTATGTAATATATATATAAAAATCAATATCTGTGTTTTATATTTTTTAAACGTCTGTTGAATCTTTGGCTTCAGTGGCAGTGTTTTTATTAAAACTCAGCACAAGTATAGTGCAGCATTGCAGTGTAGACACAAGTGTCATTCTTGTTGTGAGTCTGGCTTCCTGCTGGGATGAACCACATGTCATACCATGCCTCGAGGATGCCAGCCACACTAACCACACAGCCAGAGATTTGGGCCAACATGCCCACCCTGGCATCCCACTGTAGCTCAGAGTCTATTTCCCCAGTAGCACAGGGTTGCTTGCATGCAGTCACTAGCACTCATTGCTTTAGGCCATATGCACGCTCATGCCTTCCCACATGGCGTCCAGTTTTTGGTGATAAGTCGCCAATGTCCTATCTTTCCTTTGGCAAATATTAACTCTTTCCCTTTTGGCATCCTTGCTGCCCTTATGCTACTACCAGCTTCATGCTTGATCACATATTGACTATTTTTGTTGTCCAATATTAGCCTCCAAGGCATTCTCTGTGAATGTTTCCATTTTATTGCAGTCCTGTGTTTGTTGTGCAGTCATGACCTATAATATGTACAATAATTATAGCAATGGTTTCTTCCTGATTTATCTTGTTATGACACATTGCTGTATAAACTCTCGCTGCATCTGACTGTGTTCTGTTTACCTCGTTTAACTATTTCAAGCAAGCTTCAAGTCTCCTCTCATTGATTCTCATATGATACAGGATACATCTGCAACTAACAATTATTTTCAGTGTCATTAATTATCTGCATTTTGTGCATTTCATTTGGTTGATTCACTGTTAAATCAATTAAATATCAGAGTCATGAAAAGCTACCCCAAAAGTAACTAAACAATCAACACATTATCAAAATTGCTGTTGATTAATTTTCTTTTGGCCAACTAAATGATCACACAGATCACAAAGATAACACATATATATATATATATATATAGATCTGGCGCTATCCCCCAACATACAGTTATGTAACTGATATAAAAGGGATAAAATCATGATAAGAGCCTCTGAATTTCTTTAGAAATTAGTTGACAATGATGTAAAATATGTTTAACGTGTAGTTAATGGTTAATACTCATGCACATGCTTCTTTTCTCCTAAACTAATCACTAGAGAGTACTCTGAAAGTACTGTGTGTGAAGCAATGTCACACTTTGGTTAAAGTAGAGGCACATTTCCTTCCTGCATTTCTTCTTCTTTTTTTTATGCATGTCCAAGAATTTAAACTGGGTGTTCTCAAATACTGTGAAAGGTGTCTTTTGTTTTCACTCACTCTCAGGTTTTATGCAAACAGTTACCTTATCTCACTTTAAACTCCCTGAAATTGAGTGTTTCTGGCTTGTCTCATTGCATTAGTTTCATTTTCTCTTCTCTGTTAGTTTGTATGTAAGTCAGCCTTTACTCCATGGCCCAATGGCTTGTAATAGTTGTACAGATCTGTGTGTCTGTTCTACTATGATACTATTACTTGGTATATCTGTCTGGAGCAGAAAATTTGTGTCATGCTGTGTAATGCGGGCATTTTTTTGGTGGACAGGACCTGGTGAAAATGGGCTTCATATGTGATGTTGTGGCCCTGGATGTGGGAACACACTGTCAGTCTAAAGCCACGCTCTCCTCATGAAGCATCATGCCTGCAGTGCATGCGACTGCTGACTTGCTGGTTTTTCTTGCATACGTTCACAGTAGCTTGTCTGGCTGTTTGTGCTCATGTGGTCCATTAAATCCTTTAGCTTGCATTTGGGTTTACATAACTAAATGCCCAAGATCTGCAATCTATCTTGCCACAGTGATATCCTGCTCAAAAGGGCGCTGTTAGCGTCACGGTAATCACTCGCTGGCAGTATGCAATACTAACTAATTTGCCCATGTCATGCAAGTTAGTCAAAGTGATAATGCTAAAAATCAATTGTCCCAGAGGAGAGAAACCAGACAGATTATTAGTAATTACTCTGCCACTGCCATGTCTCTGTTACCACGGCAACAGAGAAAGGTCACTTAAGATGGAATTCTAACAGGAAGTGCTTCAATCACTCCTCGCATATCTCCACTTTTTCCCCTCTATCTCGTTTCATCTCATCCGTTGTTCCACTGTTCCCACGCTTTCTCGTCTTACAAGACATCTCATAAACTAATTTACTTGTTTATGTAGCTGCCTATTTTAGAATTATTATTTTAATTGTGTCTGTAACCCACCTCCTCCATTCTGAACACCCTCTCTGTCTTTTATCATCTCCTTTGTTTTCTTCAAGTCATCTCTTGTTCTTTATCTACAGAGGTTATTAGACTGGCTTCAGTTGTTGAATGTTGAAGGAGGTCTTACATTTCCTATAATTTCTGTAACATGCTTCATATTCCATGAACAATCAGATAGGACAGGAACAGGAGTGCTGCTGGAGCCAAAATCAAGCTTATAATTGGGCCAGACATAACCAGTCTTATCATTTTAAAAGGGTAGATTGTGAAGAGGGGAAAACCAGAGAGAAAATTATGATAGAAGGTTGAGAAGAGGAAGAGAAAGATCCAGTAGATCAGCTCCCCTCCCCATGTGTTTTTTTCCATCTATGTACTGAATATGTGTCTGGCCAGGTTGTAAATTTGTCACCTTCTAGATTGCATTTGTGCACATGGGACAGGATATCTTGCAAACTCTATCTGTTACTTTCTCTTTCACACACACACGTAGTTTCTTTCTTCACAACTCAACCTGGAGCCCTTCTGATATGGCGCCATCGTCATGTGGTTCAACTTAAATGTATATTTGTATCACTTCTGCAGCAGGGTGACATATACTTCTTCTTGTCAAACCTCGTCTCCCCCCTGTTCCTCTTTTCAGTTGACCTCCACGTACCTCTCTCCCTGTATTTTCACTTCTATCCTCAAGTTTCTCACTGCTCCTTTGCTTCCTTTTTTCTTTCTTTGCTTTTTCTACCACTACATGAATTCCCTTATTACTGACACTTCCTTTCTACTCCCTCAGTCTTTAAAATCTACTGTATTAGTTTTTTTATTTTATTTTATTTTATTTTATTTTATTTTATTTTTTTTGTGAATGCCTCTAGTATCACAGGTGTGTTTATACATGCAGACAAGAGAATAGAGAAAGGGATTAGAGGAGATGAATAGCTCTTTGACATTTGTTATGACTGAGTGTCTGATAGCAGTAGGACTGCGCAACGCCAGGCGTTGGTGTATGTCTCTCCACATCTTCTAAATGACTCATTCAGAAAGGACATCGAAATAAAAGTGAAGCAAAGAGAAACGAGAAAAAAAATCTGAGCCTGTGACTGTCACTAGTGACACTGTCTCCTACTGAATGTCCCCCACTGTTTGAACTCTGCATGATGCTGTGCAGTGATCTCAGTAAAGTTCGTGCTGGGTGTGAGCACAGGAAATTCTTTTTTTACTCCTGAAATACATGTAGCATTGTAGTGTCGGACAGCCAGTTATTGAATTGTATTAGAAGACAAAAAGCCTGTCTAGTCTAGGTATGAAAACTGGGTGAGGAGAAAGTATCCCTCTGTCTGTATGTCAGTGATTGTGAGAGATCACATGAGAGGAGGAGGAGAGAGTGAGGTCCCTGGGGCTCCATGCATTGTGCCAGTGTGAGTTTACAATAGGCTCTTTGGAGAGAGAGAGAGGCTTCACAGTCAGTGAACTACTCCATTCACACTGTGCTCACCAGGCTCAGCCTCACTGGAGCTTAACTTTTATCTGCTTTCTCTTTTTCTGAAACTCTCCATCAAGCCTCGCCATCCTGCCCCGTACCTTAATTGACATTGCTGTCCACTCATCCAACCAGACTCTTTTCACAGCCCCCGAGGAGTCCACTTCACATACTGGACTAAGAATAGTTCAGTCACTCTCCGCGAGTGAATTGCAGTTTTGTATCTCTCCCTCACTCTGCATTCCAGAGTAGGAGGCCTAAATATGTTACCGCCATTACCGTCTGACCCCCATGCCCTGTTCCTCTCACCCTCTTGCATCCACACACACATTCCCTCACACTCATACACACTGTGTGGCAGTTATGTATGGCTTGGACTTTCCCGCATTAAGCATTGTCACTTATAGGGGAGAGTGAGACGGAAAGAAAATAGGAATTATCTAATTTAGCAAAAAAGGATGTTACCATTCCTACAAACTTTCTTTGAAGACTATATGTCTTGAAGCATAACCATGCTTTTCTTACATGGTCACTCACTGCAAAGCCTGCCTAACTATTTAACTGTTTCCTGTTAGCTTTGATCAACCCATCCGTAAACTCTTCTGGCCATGTCTGTCCTCTGCTCTCTCTAGTGTCAGAAAGTATCAAATGGGCAAAGCGTAAACCTTGTAAAAAGGGTGAAACGGTTCGCCTGGTTCTGTGCATATAACAAAATATGCCCACCTGTGCCCCTAAAGGTCAGAAGTGAATGTTTTACATAGTTTTTCAATCTTCAAAACCGGTAGTGTCAAAATGAGAGTGTGTGGTTTCATGGGTGGATGTGTCAAGTTGACCGCCTCAGAGTGACAATATACAAAGATATACTGCCTTAACTCACGGGTTTTAAAGATATTGGTTGTGTATCAGCCTGCTGTGTTGAGCTTAATCTAACTTGTGGCAAGAAAAAAAAGTTATGTAAAAATGTTTTAAACTGGTTGAGTTATTAAGTCAAGATGACAAAGACAAGCATTGGCAAAAAGAGCTATCATCAATTTTTATTACATATGAACAAATAGTTCATATCGTACATGTAGTCCTAAGTCTTTAAATAATGATTAAATAATTTTTTGAATTTGGATTTCTGCCATCCCTGCCAACTCCTACTTTCACTACAGTTATTAATACACTGCATCCTACTCCCAATCCTGTGTTCTCTACCTGACCGTCTCTGTTTGCAATGTTTTGTGATTGACGGCCAGTAACCTGAATGACACCGAGTCATCATGAAGATGCAAATGTCCTCAGGTGCTCACTTTAGAAACAGAAGAGAGGGGAAAAATTAAGAGAAACATGAAAGAGGCAGAGGTAATAATGTGATGAAATTGTTTTTTTTTTTTTTATTGCATGCTAATGCACAGTGTTAATTACAGGTTAGCAGCAATTGCAGTTACTGAATGTCAATGCTACAACATTCCTAAAAATGAATAAATAATTAATATTATTATTAATATTATAAGACTAATGTTGGTTAACAAAAACAATAAAATTTAAATGGAGAGTGACAATAATTTATAATATTTTTATACCAACAAATACAGTGGCTTGCAAAGTATTCATACCCCTTGAACTTTTCCACATTTTGTCACATTTTGCAACCACAAACATACATATATTTCATTGAAATTTTATGTGAAAGACCAACACAAAGTGGCATACAATTGGGAAGTACATAGAAAAACATAGACAAAGTGTGGCGTGCAAAAGCATTCAGCCCCCCTGAACCAATTTAAATTTGTGGTCATAATGTGACAAAATGTGGAAAAGTTCAAGGGGTATGAATGCTTTTGCAAGCCACTGTATGTTGCCTAGGCCTTGGTCAGGCATGGTTCTGTGCGTACAGTAGATTTGCCTCAGAGATGCCAGTTTCACTAATTGCTATGCATGCTTCCTGACACTTACATGTCCCCCAAGAATCATAACCCAGAGCCAAAATGTTCAAAACATGAAGTTAGCAAAGGTGTAGCAACAATACATAGCTCTCTGTTTGTCTGCTGTGGATGCTGGTGTTACAAGGAGGGTTTCAGTAGGATTTTATTTCATTTTGGATCAAAAGCCAGCCTATGCACCTGTGCTGGCTCCCAGGATGTTGGTGTTTGACTCTGTATCTTTCTATGTGCGCACATCAATTTTGTGCGCCTTAAATGTCAGCCAAAGAGCTGACATGGGATCTGCAAAAGAAATACAGCAGGAAAAAGGTAGGGGGCAGAGGAGGGAGGGAGGGAAGGAGAGAAGGTAAGGGAGGATAATACATATGAAATCACAGGAGCAAAAGTCTTTAGAACAGCTGTGTCCTCGGCCTAAACTGGGACCTCTGGGAGAAGGAGCAGTGCTGAGTGGGTGTCTGGTAGATAGTTAGTGCTGGTGTAAAGGTTATACAGAGGTTACATGTAGGCTTTGTGTAGGTGTCTGTATGTAGGCGCTGTGACTGAATGATTTATTGCAAAGGAGGCATTCAAGTGGGCTTTTTCATGAATGTGAGGCTGTATATGGGGGATTCGGCATAAAGTCTGATGATTTATTTTACATTCATCAGCCTGGAATAAGGCTGATATGTTCATAGTGCCCATAACCATAGCAGCTTAAATGTCAATTGTGCTGGTATGTATTTCTGGCATGACTACATAAAAGTAAATATTGGCTTGGGCCTGATGTAGAATGGTTATGTCAAGTTCAGCGCGTGGACGCATTTTTCACGCTAACAGAGTTACAGGAAACAGAAATCATTATGGATAATTGTTTAGCTAACAGTTGCGTTTTCCTAGTGTCAGGAGTGTCAGACGAGCTGTGAAGTAACGCAGAGTTTTGGATTTTTCAGGGTTTGATTTGGCAGATGTGAAGAAGTCAATGATTTGTCCTATTGGTTGGACGCTGTCTTACCTGGAGAGGAAACAGCAGAGGCCTAACAGCTGTAGAAATGGCCCAGATAGAATAACAGCGGACCAACAGAGACATGGCAGTGTTGGGAGAGAAATCCTGACCGCTATACTCTACTGGTATTTATGAGGTTGCTGCAGTGATATCAGGTTTTGATTAGCAGATTAATATAGGAAAAAACTCTTTCTGGGTCATATTCTGCTTTTAATTATTGTTCTGTCTCTTGGACAGAAAACTACAACTCTGTCTGATACTATTACAATAAAACATCCCCAGTGCATGAGTTGATACATTGCCTGTGTTTCTCATTTAAACTGTCAATAGCAGCAAAACAACATTGCGTAACATTTTTAAGTATACCTTTTGTTCTCACACAAACCAATTTAGAGTAAACACAAGAAACTTCTGCAACAAAAAATGAACCAAACTCAAAATCACCAGGAAGCCAGGTAAATTGCAAATATTTATTGCAGCTCACATAAGAAGGCAGTGAGCTCAGCCATCTCTGCGTGATGGCTGAGACCTGTGATGGGATGGGAGCATGGGGGGTTGGAGAGCAGGGGGAGATGTGGAGAGATGCCACGTGGGAGAATGAATTAATGAGGCACCAGCTCTGTGACAGTGGTCGTCTGTCTTTCTGTTGCTAATTAATACTGGTATACTGCGATACCGTTCTAATATCACGATCCACTTGTCTCACAGACTGGTGAGTGAATATGAAGATGAAACAGGAAGGTAACAGTAGAATGCATGTTGAGTTATTTTTGTCCCTGTTACCTCAGAAGTAATGTAGTTATTGAAGGTGGAGAGCAAGAAACTATGTTCTTGGATGTGGGTCATATCTGAAACACAGATCATCTCCACTAAAATCATAAACGGTATATTTATTTTCATAAATCAAAAGATAAATTTTTAGTGAAAAGAAGCAGGAGCTTTATTGACTGTTTCTTGGATTATCCTTGATGGAGAATGTCAACTCATCTCTGATATACTAGCGATCCAGCTTACATTTCATGTGTCTTTAAATCATGCAATAGGCAAACAATAAATTAAAGAATTCAAAACCCTTTTCCTACATGCCTATAGTTTACATCTGACCTCTTCATCTATAAACACTTTTAAAGATGAAGTATTGCTTTGCATTAAACTTACACTCCTACTGATTCCTTACTGTTTGAAGATACTCCCCTCTAAGGATCTCTGAAGTTATGCTGCCCAATTGTTATAAATGTAGACTGTCCAAAAGCCATAGATTTAAATTTTTTTCATGCTCAAAGCACCCAGTTGTATTATTTGTCACCTGTGGAAGTACTGTAAAGGGGAAAAAAGACTTTAACAGTACTTTGGGGGTTGTTGAAATGGATGGATGGGATAAAAAGTAAGCTTCACTGATGTCAGACTGTTTTTTTTTTTTTTTTTTTTTTGGGGGGGGGGGTATGTACAACCAGAAGGAAAGGAATTTTATTTTTATTTTTTTTAACAATGCAGCTGCTCCTCACAAACTTCCCCTCTGCTATTTCCCCACCTCACCTCAACTCTTACTCCCTCCCCCAACATCCCCTCCTGCCTCAGGACTTAGTTTTCAGTTAAAGACATTTTAATAGCTTCCTTTTCTAAATAAACCAGCTGCCAGGGGGACCAGATAGTATCAGTGTGGCAAAGAGCGCCTCCTGGAGGTTGTTAATTAAAGACATCAGTGCGGAGCGACAGAGGAGGTTGGCACAGCGAGGAACTGTCTCATCATCCACTTGGCCTGTTGTGTTGAGATGTCAGCACTAGATGGCATTGCCAGTGTGCTATATCTCTGAACTAAGCTCTTCCTGTTACTTCTTCCAGGAAAGAGCTCAGCTAAGAACCAGATAAACCCGCTAGATACGAGACTTAAGGTTAATAACATTGTGTTACTTCAGGGCTGGACACTTAATCACATGATGACTCATGATTTTAATTCATTCTTGCAACGGTGCTCTCACACTACTTGTTTTGTATAGTTTGCACTTTGGGAAGTGGGGAGTGGGGGCAGTTAATTGTTACATTCTTTTTCTGATTTCCCTCCAATGTTATTTGGACAAATAATAAGACAAATGACAAGCATTATCGTTATCTATATCTAATGTAGGACAAAAGTGTTGAAGAGAAAGATCAAAGTCAAGAACCGATACTTTGCAGGTCGTATTTTTGCCACAGGGTGTTGCTGTGATTTTATACAACCACCTGAAACATCACAAAATACTAAATTACCAGGAAATACTTTCCACCTGGCCTCACAAACATGAGCGTATGACTGCACCTGACAGATGCTGATAAGAACCAGTGGAAGGTTTTGCTGAAAGTAATTATTCAAGAATATTGCTACAAAATCATCATCCTAATCTGTTTTGAACGTCATGTTCTCTTAAATCATGCAGAGAGAGATCAGGCAGTATTTCCGTGCATCAGGTAAAAAAAAAAAAGTTTAGACCTCTCTTCCTGTTTGTGCAAGAGTCACTGTGCTGTGGTGTTGTAACCACAGCACTTTGAAAAAGAGCAGCACAAAGATAGACTGAGTTTTAGATATTAACTTGCAGCAGTAAAGTAGAACACTAGAGAGAAATGGTAGTCTAATTATACAGCATTATCTTGAGCTGCAAACTTTCTGAACTTTATTTTATCATGTGCTCCTCTCTGCTGTAACCATAAGTTGAAATAGCAGTTATGCAAACAAATAGGTTACTTGAAAAAATTATTTGACTTAACAAATCACAGAAAAAAAAAAAGTATTCTTCTTACGTGATCCTTAGTCGCATTCCTGAGAAACTGATCCCAGCTATAGTTGATAGTTGATAGTATTGACTTTATTTCTCTGTAGCCGCTCAGTTCTTTAAATACTGTTTCTCCATTTTTATCAGCCCATACGTGGGGGGACAAAGCAGCCAAAAATAGGCCTCTGTCACGCCTGTTGCTCTGTGTGCCACGGGCCAAGACATAGTTTGCTGAGAATCCAGCCGCCTTGAGTGACAGCATCCTTCCTGCTGTGGTCACCATGGGAACAAGGGAGTGTTTTCCCAAGAACACTCAGTGGAGCTCTGCGCCACATCAAACACCGCTGCCATGAGTCAGCCTCAAGCTCCGCAGGGAGCCTAACTATAGCAGAGCTAACTGCTTACAAGGCATAGCGCAGGAGTTTTAATGGACTGTGGTTTCCTACTTGGCCTAGTTGGCTGAGGTATTTGAAGTCAGTAAAATGGCTTGTGTTTGTCTTTTGTCTAAATAACCTACACACACAAGAATCAAACTCAAATCTAGTGTGTATGGCTGGACATCGCCTGCAGTGTTGTTTTGCAGAGTAACAGTTCTGCTGGGAACAGAGGGATTAGAGAGACCAAGACTGTACAGCTGGAAAACATTAACTCCACAAATGATGGCGGCACATTGCCTTGTACACCCCAATGATGTCATCCTTCACAGAGGTTCAGTATTAAACGCAACTTAACCCAGGTCACACACAAGTAAGAAAGTACAGGGAGACAAGTAGAAGCAATAACAAACACACATACACACACACAATGTATTTTAGGGTCCATTATATTGTTAATTATATCCTTCAGATAAATAATATGTTTGCAAGTTCTTTCAGATAAATATCCTGTTATATAACAGAGAGAATGTTTGATAGGTATGTATTTGTAGACTACAACTACGTTCTATATTCTATCAGCCTCACTGATCAATGTGAACTAATGGCAATGCTACTTTTACATTAAATAAGAGAATGGGAAGACTGAAACAATGATGTCCAAAGAATTCAACAAATATACACAATGTTGCTTATTAAACTGTGTTTCTGTTTTCTATGTAACTAGTTTATAATTTCTTCTTCATTTCTCTTGAAGTGAGTCTAAGAAATATCACTTGCTTTTTTCGGAATTTCTTTCGCAGATTAATGACTCATAAAATAAAACATTACCTTGCATTATCTTGCATCCAAGGGGCATGTGATATCTGAGTTACAGATAATGGATTCAGAATGAATAGGGAGGGGCAGAGTTAAAAAGGCAGAAAGCAGATTATTGCATCTCATTATGGTGGTTATGCGAGTTTGTGCTTTAGTCTGGGGATGTGACATTATCCTTGTAGAGCTTTGTTCTCCCATTTCATTTAGTAATTTATTTATTCTTCTAACTAACCTTTAACTTCAGGAATGGCATCTTGGGGGAGTGAGCTGCTTTACCCGGTATCATCTCCATATTTGTGTCTCCAACCATACTGCCTGAGTCAGCTTCCTCGTTTCCTCGTACGGAGGTGCAAGGTGCTCATCACTTATTTATCACTCCTCCACTTAATTCACCGAAACCTGCCACAGGAGTTTTGATTTAAACTCATCTCTTCCAGTCCCTTGATTTAAAAAGGAGGTGAAGCTCAATAATTACAGAAGGGCTCCAAAAAGATGAATTAAATTCTAAGAAGTTTGTAGCTTTGGTAGCTTCTCTTTAACATATAGTACTCTTACCATACTACGATGACTTCATATGTTTAAATAGAGACTGCTCTTAATATGAAATACAAATACTGAATCTTTCCATCTCATATGCTTGATAAATATTTTACATTTGTGTGTAAAAACCATGTTGGGGGAAACCCAATGATTCCTTCGTTAAATGTTTTACACTGGGCTGAGGTGTAAATGTAAGGCCAGATACATTAAACAGATTTGCTGAATATTACTGTTATAATACATCATGCTCCTGCTTTTTGTTTCCAGCTCTTCAGACATGGCATCGATATATTATTGTAATGCACTATAACTAAACTCTGCTCTACCAGAAGGCCATAATGAGAAATTCAACGGTGAAAAGCTTTCATCATGTGCATCAACTGACAAATAACTTGAAATATCATAAATGAAGTGCTACCTCAGCATAAATTAAATTCAGTTATTTAAATTCTATTATCCTGTATAATTCTACTATCTAGTGTTTGAATGGAAACTTAAATGCAGCCAATATAGTAATATAAACTTAGGCAGGGTCAGTGAGTGCCCAACCTCATGTTAGCTGTGTAACATGGGGGCTTGGCAGCTAGAGGGCATGTTTGTGTGTGGGCAAGTTTTACATGACAGCACCATTGTGGAGGCCAGACATCCAAACAAAGCCCATCTGTGTGGCTCCTGTGAGTATGAGCTGCTGCTATCAGGCATGTTGCACGGCAGACACTTCTGTGAGCCTCTGGTTTTGGATGGGTAGTGAGTGGACTGTTGGCGGTGGGCGTGGTTATTTCTCTTTCATTTTCTCTCTTCTTTGTGTGTTGTGTTGCAGTGGACATATGCGCTGTCGTCACCCACACAGTGCGGCACATTAATATTTGTACACTGTGTGGGACAGGAATTGCAATTACATTTGAACTCATGCTTTCCTGTGTTTGTGTGTATTGTGCTGTTTATATTTAGCTGTGAAGCATTATAATAATGGTCATTTATGTGGGCAGTGGGTGGAATTTTCTGTCGCATTGACATGGACACTAATGACTTTAATCATCACCTAACAACTTCTCCATAGTTACCTCCTTCTCTCTGTAGGGAGCACACCATGTGCAAATGTCTGGAGCTATACATTCAAGAATGTGTCATTAAAGAGATAGATCTGCAGATAGTAAAAAGCTATTCATACATCCAGCTAAATTACATTTGATTCTATGCAGAATATGCCAACTGTTCATTTAAATGACCCCATAAGGGAGCAGCCATGGGTGCTTTATATAAGCAACACTTTTTTTTTTTTTTTGCTTGCAGAGTTTTTGCTATAATAGCATAATGGAACAATAATGTTTTTTCTGAATGAGCATGGAAACACGCACTTACGCTCTGGGTTCATCAATGTGTCACCTCCTTCAGCAAATTGCATCACTCTCATCTGTCACATATTGCGTGATTCCATGAAAATGATTGATGAAAATTGTAACTTCTCTTTTTTGATATAGTCATGTCATCTTGCATTGCCATAATACAGTAAGACTCTTTCACACTGTCGAACACGTGTTCTTGGTGACTTTAGGAATCCTTGTTCCATTGAGGAGATATTGTGGCCAAGAGCAAAACTGCATTTGATTGCCAACGGTCTCAGCCTGTCACAATCAGCTGTTATTTGTTTGCTCCACGTAGACTCCACCTCCTCCTCTTGTAGAGTAAGAGGCAAAGATGGCAAACAAAAGTAAACCAAAGCTGCAAAACTCCTTTTCCTTTACCTTGGCATAACTGCATCAAATATGCTTTGTACAACTTAGTTCAACAAGTACAACTGGCAAGGAACACAGAGGGAAGATTTTATAATGAAAAGAATTTGAAATTGCTTCGAAACATATAAAAACAATTTTCCTTTTTTTTCTTTTTTTTTTTTTTTTTCTTTCACTTGAGCCACACGCAGTGAAAAAGGACTATGAGGAATAAAACAGGACCAGATGTTTTAGTGACGTGAAAAATTAGAGCGATCAAAGTGTTGGCGCTCAGGGACTTTAAAACTGATGTAATGGAATTTTGTACTTAAAATACTTCAGTCAGTGTCCTATTGCCTGTTTATGTGTTAAACCAGAATCGGGAATTTCACATCGTAGCTCCGCAGTCCTGAAACTCCATACAAGCTTCATCTCTGAAGCCGCCTACTCAACCACTTTCTGTTCAGTAGCCTCTCTCACCACTCCCAAACTCTCTCCCTAGAGCCCAGCACTCTGCCAGCCTCCAGTCTAGGCCAGAATATTAAACCAAATTTACTGTAGCAAATGCTTGAATATGCATAACACACACCATCATCTCTATACTCTCTTTCTTTTTTAAAAGAAAGAGAGTTCAGTTTCTGTGTCTGTGCTTTAGGTCCTGTCTTCAGTGCACCAAACACTGATGCACAACCAACATAATTCTTGATTTGGAAGTGTTGATATGATTGCAAGAGAAATGGACAAAGAAAAATCTGAAACAGTGATGTACATCTGTGTATGTGTGTAGCAGCTGGTTCTGGTCAGCTGACAACTATTGCAAACTGCGATTTGTTGGGTGAGCTCGGCTGGGCTGAACCATGTACAGCTGCAGTCTGTGTGTGTGTGTGTGTGTGTGTCCATGTCTGTCTGTCTGTTAGAGGAAGCGAGAGAGCGAGAGAGAGAGAGTCATGTAAGGCTGCCAGTGTGTAAGCTCAGCAACAGCAACATTAGGAACAGGAGACTGGAGCTGAGCAGTACAGAGAGGACAGAGAAAGCTGGCAAAGCAGGACTGGTACAACTAAAGCTGGAGGGTAAGGTGAGATAGGGAAGGGGGGCGCCGGGGGTCGGGGGGGGTAGGATGAAGCCTCAGGTTTCCCACTGGGCTTGAACAGAGCACAGCACCACTGGCCGGACCAGGGGCTGGACTGAAGCTGCAGACTGAACTGAGTAATTGAGGCAGACAGCTGAGCTCAGACAGACAAGGTGAAGCCTCTACTGCTGGACAGGATCAGGCTGGACCAGGATCCAACAGCAGCGGATTATGGGTTGCTCTGCAAGTGTGGTTCTGCTCCTACGTTCAGTGGGCGGGGCCGACTGCGGCCACATGTGCTCCCGACAGGACCGGATGTCACTCGATGCTGCCACGCCTACCCTCGAGGGTTACACCACTACCACATCACCTCTGACCATCATTGTAATGGTAACCAGGAGCACTGCACTTTCACCTACATTGTCCGATGTATTTGCAGGCAGGCAGAGGGAACTACAGTATAATGTCCTTTAGTCTATATTCTTGGACATTTTAAATTGCTATTATGGAGACATATCTGGAGCCAGAGTATAAAAGATGTTTCAGTGGAGCAGTAATTTTCAACGGTGTGTATAAACTTAATTCTGGCTTTAGTGTTTTCTCTACGTTTTTAGCTTTCCTTTTCTTGCTTTCAATTTTTTACCGCCTCTCTATGGCACTGAGGTTGATGAATGATCAGGGATTGTGGCCTGGTTGTTTCTCTTCACAGCTGAGAGGCAGAAGGACGGAAGTGGAAGGGGGAGAATAGAGGGGGATGGTGGGGTCAGACATGGGGAGTCTAGTTTCTGTGGGAAAAATCTGCTTTCTCTGCATTTGGCCTACACACAAGATGATAAAAATAGAAATACAAAAAGAATCATGGAGGAAATGGGGAAGGAAAGTTGTTTGACTGAATGAATGAATTAATGCATACATGAAAGAATTAATAACTGGATGAAGAAATCAATTAATGAATTACATAAACATAAGTACAGATTTCTTTTTACTGACTTTTCTTTACAGAAAACTCTGTTTGGTATTTGTATCCACTGCTGTTGGACAGATTTTTTTTTTATTCCAAGAGAGACCCTGGTTTCTGTAAGCCCAGTGGAAAAAAATGTTTGGCAAAGTTGGATCTTTACAGCAGGCCCTTGTGTCTTTCGTTCCCTCCATAAACCTCCTGTCTGTTCTGGTGCCCTTTTTTCTGGACTCTGCAGCAAACTGGAGTCATGATAGTTTATACTGTTGGCCAGCAGATTCTTGCACTGCAAGCCTCAAAGCATCAGCTGTGCTGCACATGCCAGGCTTTGTGCTTTTTTCTGATCTGGGCTTCAACACAAATATACATATCTCACAGATAGAAAACTTTTCATAATATTTTTACATTTCTTTCTTTCAGATTTTCCACTATGAATCTATCTCTATTTCTCACACGTAAAAAAAAATGTCAATGCTCAGAAGAGCAACAGGTTTTTAGCGAACATGTTCATCTTGGAAGACAGTGATCTAGTGTGTGATTCACAAGTCAAATTTCTAAGTGTTACGTCATCTAGACACTCATGTAGGGACTCAAGTTGTTAGATATGAAGTGGGACGAATAAAAGGAGGTACTGCTTTGCGCCATCTGCACAACAACAGAACCCCCATGTAATAAAGACAAGCAGCAGCATGTGGGGTGATGAAAGTTCTCAACTCAAAAAAACGTATATTTAAACATGTGCACAAAACGAGTTCAAAAATGGTTGCTGGTCACTGTTTATGGGTTTTGGACATGGCATATTGTTATGCCGACCTCGCAAGATCTTGTGAATGTAAATTTGATGTGTTGCTCAGTAGAATGACCTTCTGGACAGACAAACTAGATGAGATCTGTTAAGAAGACGGAAGAAGGCAGTACAGTGTCTGTTTTAACAGGTTAAGAAACTATTTCATTGGACTTTCACCACCATCTCAGCACGTCCAATTGTGGAGAACAATGTTTTTCACCAGAGGGACAAGTTCCCTGAGAAGTATGGATTGGTATGAGTCCCACTGTCTCTCCTCAGATCCCGTATTGGTCTAATGATGTAAAGCAGATGGCTTCTGTCTGGTTTCTTCTCCTCTCTCCCATTTCAGCTGTCTCTGTCCTCCCATCTCTCCCTTTCAGTCTCTCTTAATCCTTATAAATCTTCCTCACTAAGTCCTTTCTTCCACAAATCACATTTTCCTCGCATCTTTCTTCTGATAGGATGGGAAACCCTTAAGTTGGTGCTTCAGAGTGACACACACCAGCTTGTGTGCATTATGTATAAAGAGGTTGTCCCTGTGATTTCCCTTTTGGCTCTACATCTTAAATATTTCCCAGTGTAGATTTGTTCTTTCCTTTTTTCCTCCCTCCCTCTGTTTCCCTCCCTATATTCAGTTACACTGAAAGAAGGCCATGTTGCAAGTGCTTAGTGCTCTGTCGGTGTCCTCCACACAGCTGTAGTTTACCAACATCAACACCCACTCTACCTCACACTGCTTCGAGAGAGCGAGCAGGGGAGGAGAGATGTTTAAAGGGATGGTTAATAGTGTGAGAACAAGGCAGCGGTGTAGACAGCTAGGGAATCAAAGGAAGAAATAAAGGAGTGTGCTGCTGTGTATGTTTGATGAGATGAGGAAATGATAAAAGAGGGGAAAACAGGGAGGAATAGACGGATGGGGCCAGTTGAGGCAGCTGGTGCACAGCAGCGGACGAATGGAGAGAGGAACAGAATGAAAAAGAAGAAGGGAGCCTCTGCTTATTACAGCAGATTTCAAATAGACTTGAAGGAGTCCAATGCTAAGAGCACTAATTATTATTCATCTTTTCAGATGCAAAACATCAAAGACCTCTTATAGTTGTTCAGGTAAATCAGGTAAACATGCAGTAGATGATGATTAATGCTTTACTTAAAAGTGTCTGGCCCTTCTAGCCTGGGCCATGCTATTGTTTCATACTGCAGGTACAATCCTGAAACATAATAAATATCAAAATGGCAGCTGCAAACATTTTGCATTGATGACAATTTTGTATTGTCATTACATATTTTACCCACAGCTTTTTTTGCACTTTGACATTAAAACTTGTCGTTACTTCCCGTCTTGAAAAAACCAACTGCCTTTATATGCAGATGTATTGCTCTGCATTACAGGAGAATGAAAGTTTTGGTTTTAATTTGATATATTATCGACCTTCCCTACTTTCTGAGGAAAGTTGCTAGTTTCAACCTGCAACTGCTTTGTAGGGCTCCTCCTCCTCCCCAGAAGCACCTTCCCACGCTGATCACACAGCAGCTAAAGCGAAAGAGCTTCTCTCTGAGTGATCACGTACATAACACTGAAATCACAACACAGCTGTTGTCTTTATCTTTGATTGTCAGGTTTTTCAGACATTGATGCAGTTATGAAATTTAGATTTTGCAGTGCAGGGTAGAGCATCCGTACATTATCTTTACTACTTATCCATCATGGTTGCTTGGAGGTAGAGCCACCCTGACCCAGTTGACATTTGGCAAGGGCACGGTACACCCTGGACAGAACAACAGTCCGTCACAGGGCCAACACATAAAGAGTGGGACAACACTTACCTACCTACCTACCGGCAATTTAGAGTCACCGGTTAACCTCCTGGTGCATGTCTTTGGACTATGGGAGGAAGCCAGTGGGCCCAGGGGAAAGACATGCGGCCTCAGAATCCGCACAGAAATTCCCCAGACCTGCTGTCAGGTGACACTGTTGACCACTGGGATGGTGGATGCCACTCATAATGTAGAGACCTAATTTTGTGAAAATAACATCTTTCCATTATAGAAGTCCTGAATAAACTGTTAACAGAAAGTTCTGCCTGTCTTCACGATTGGAGTCAAGACCCTTTTAAATGGAGAAGTGAAGTAGATTGATTTTTCTGCATTAAATATGTCCATGCTCCCAAAAGGACAAACAGTGGCGTCTTATGTAATGCATTAATACCAACTTTACCAGTTTGTTGTATCATCAGAAGTGTTTCCTCCTGGACAGATCTCTGTTCTGCTGTGTGGTTTAATCTGGGGAAGTGAGCGCTGGTCTGTACATATGCAAGGCCATGCTTTTGAGTTTTGATAGGACTCCTGCACCAGTCATTGTGTTTTATTGTATTCTGATGTGTACATTGGCTTCCAGTCTCAGATGAGCTGTAGCATAGGGGCTTTTTTCATTTGCATGCTAGCTCATATTTGTTTGTGTGTTTTTATGCTTGTGTGGGCTGAAGGTGTGGTACTGATAAATTTGAATTGAGTCTGTTTGTATGTGCAGTCTAGTGAAGTGTAAAGACATTTTTTCAGTTAGCTGTTTCTTTATGTTGTCCCTCTACCAAACCAAAAGCTGAAGTGATGCATACAAACTAGTGCAGCTGGTTAATTGGTTTCTGTTTTTGCTGGGGATTTTCTGTGTGTGTGTGTGTCTTTGTGGTCGCAATGAAATGTGTGTTGGACATCAACCATCAAACTTCCTCTGTATCCACGTGTTCTGTCACAGGCTTATAACTCCACTCGGTTGTTAGTTCTGCTTCTGATGGCACACATGTCTGCTTCAAATTTATTTGGCTTTTGCGTAATACTGTAAGGTGTGAACTAATTTCTACCGACAATGAGCTTCAGGAGCAAAATCACCTTCAGGAGGAAAATAAAGAGCAAAAGAGTGCGATCGGATTTCAATCGGCTGAGTATTGTATGTATTTTTGGATGTTTATTTCTTTTTCGACTAGTTGTTACATTGTCACATAATGCTTTCATTTAACATATGCTTATGTGGTGTGATTCATTAGTCAAGTCAAGTCAAATTTATTTATAAAGCACATATAAAAACAACTCAAGTTGACCAAAGTGCTGTCCAGTTAAAAAATGTATGAGATAATTACATTAGCTTTTTAATGATTATTCACCACAGTTTGATCTGTGGGTATTAAACAGTGATCACTGTTAAGTGAATGTGCTGTGCGTTTCGTTTTCTGCCTTCTGAAGATGAGGTTTTGACACTTCATTGAGGCAGACTCTGTAACAGGAAGAACAGGACAGAAGTGAATACTTTAAAGTTTAACAGTTAAAATGACGTGCAAAAATATCGTACATACAACGGGGCAAATGACATATTACGATTTCTGATGGATATCGTCTTGTGAAGGGAAAGCCAGACTTTTACTCCTATTTCCTATCTGTCAGAGCACAGATAGGACAGAGCACATGGACCTACGAAAACCTCTGTCCTGTGTTGCTCTTCTTCTTTCATTTTTAGAATAGAACAGAAACTTGATTGTTATTGTGTGCAGAGCAAGATTGGAGGTGCAACTCAAGCTACTGCATAAGAAAACAACATATACAAGCAGCATAAAACACAATGACATCACATTTGAAACAATTTTTGTTTTTGAACTATCAAATAATTGTTGCCATTGTTGACTGATCAATATTTACTACATGTCTTACTTTAATTGCCGTCTACAAGACAAGATTAATTAAAGCTGTAAACACAACATAACCCATTACTCAAATATACAGTGATATAAAAACAGCAAAGCATCACACTTATTATTATTATTATTATTAGACACTTTTGCCTCATTTGTTTGATTCAATCACTTATTGCAATTGTTGAAAATGTATTTGTCTGATCAGTTTACTTCTCTAAAACACCATATGTAATAAACAAGTTGATGAGAACAGACACAAAGAACAATGAAGTGGAAAATGCAACTCACTCAATAAGTGCTGTTGGTCTGGATGTAGTAAAGGGCATGCTGCTAACTTTTAATGTCATGTAGGAATAAATATAACCTTCATGGGTGGTCGGTACAATCGAGGCAGTTGAAGCAGCTTAGGGTTGTCATAAGACATGGATCACCTACAGTTACATACTTGCTTAATTCTCTTGGTTTAGTTTCAAGAGGCCTATTGTGACTTTTAAGGCATCTGTGGTGGGTAAAAGCTTGGGGCTGGGCTCCATGATTGTCACCCAAGCCAGAGATCATTACTTCCTCTGCCTCCCCGACCACAGTATGCACACACTCGCTCTTTGCTGCTGCTGCAAATCTTTTTATGCCTCCTGAATGACAGGAGGAATTTACCATTGTCCTCTATTTGTAAAGCACGTTTAAAATGTTGTTTTTTGTGTGACTCATTGACCACAGACATAATCCTTCAAAATGGAATCTCTTTCACAAAAAAGAAATGAACTACATTGGATTGTTTTGACTTAAGTGTCTTAAATTTCAAATTCTGTGGTAAAGCAGAGTTGAAGGTACTGAGCAAAAACTGGGATTCACTTATAGAATTGACAGTTAAACAGCTAATCTTCTCTGTGATATTTCCATATTTGAGAGCATCCATATTTGAGAGCATAGAGTCGCATGCTTGGATGTTACAAAAGTTTGAAATTTACATGAACTGAAAATAAATCTCTTTATACTGTGTGTTTCATTGAGTGCATCAGTGCACACATCAGCATTAGTTTCTTCCTCTATGATTCTTTTAGGCTCTAATGATGTCATGGCAAAACATAGGAAATGTCATGATCATGTCTATAACAATGTTATTTTCCAGAATGGGGAGATTGTTAACTGTGGCTGATCTACTGTCACTCTGTCTATCTCTAAGTTCTCTGTCTGTTTGTATAACCTTTATGCTGTAACAGGGAGTGGGTCATTAGCACTGCAACGCATCTTCTTCTCAGCTTGTCTGATATGAAAGGTGTGAAATAAAATAGATTAATGTACTTTAGACAGAGATAAAATGTGGGAAGTGCAGCCATTAACTATTGTTTGATGACTAAATTTGGGTGTCTAAGGAAAAATGTTCTAAAAAAAAATATATATGTATATTCACTCTGGCTTTGGGAATGTAAAATGTCCTTTGAATCAATCGGATGTATCGCACCGTGCCATGTTGAGGTTTGACGCAAACAAGAGAATCCTGATTCACTGTCTCTCTTTTGGTTTGCAGCAGGAGAAGCCGAAGGTGATTGATCCACTTGACTATGAAGCTGTCATCGCTGAGCTGGGGGACGAGTTAAAGGAAGACCCTCTCAGAGAGCTGCTACTGTTTCCTGACAATGATTTCACAGTAAGTGTGTGTTTGTGGTGGGCAGATGGTAAAATGTAGTCATCACAAGAATATTGTCAGTTAAATCCACATTTCTGGTGCTCTTAGTACAGATTGACATGCAGATCAGGGGGACTTCCATTCCACATACAATGTTCAGTGTTTCTACCCTTTTGTTTTACATGGTTCATTAATGCTCTCAATGAAACGTGACAACTAATACATACATGCCAACACAATGACATGAACATTTAGCATTTGAGCATAAGCTGTTTACAGCAGTTGGCCAGCTCACTTGGGAACAGAAACAAATGGCAGAAAAGATCTCCCTGCCTTTGAGAGTAGAAACTGAAAAACAGTACAAATATAACATTAATGGTGGAATGGAGTTAAACCGGTAGGTAATTGTCAAAAGCCAAGGTGCTCTTCTACTGCACATTAATAACGGAGCGGAGCATATTCTATACACTGCAATTACACCTGCACATTTAGTATGAATTAATCAGGTTGGATGTGCACAAGAGTTCCATCTTTATGAGGTTGACACGTTGTATGATTATGAATGAAACTATTTCAGTTCATCAACATATGTTCATAAAAAACACCATGCTGGTCTTTTTTTTTATATATATATATATATATATATATTTGTTCACATTTGTGCAGGAAAAAACAGATGGTGGGGGAAAAAAATTGCTAAAATCTTTGCTTTACATATTTACGACTACAGCCTGTGTCAACGTTACTAGTAGTTGAACATGTATGGCCAAGGGGAATAATGATTCTTTAATGATTTTAAACCCTGCCGTACCATCACACATAAACATTGTCCTGCCCTCTGCAGTGACAATGAGGCTCTTTATTGACCACGGTATCTATCACTTCATTTAGTTCCATTGACCAATTTTTAAGTCTTGAAGTTGTCATTATCAGTTCACCACTGGAGCTCGAGTTGATGCCTTTTTATAGTTTTTGCACCATTTTAATTTGTGTTAGTGAAACTGAGCTGTCAACTGCAAATTTGATTGGGAGGATGCAACATGTGACATCTTCAAATCAGATACTTTTATTCAAACTAATCATGAGCATTTAACTTTGTGGTATTTTTTTATTACATTTATTCTCCCTGGCTCCCTTGAACCTTTTCTTCAACAGTACCTTAATTGCTGTGCTAATGTGTTTCTGCTGACCCAGATCCACTGCACATTAAGATGACCTAATTGGCCACTTTTGGTAAACAAATTAATTTGCTTGTAGCCCAACTGCATGACTCAACTTCTGATTTCCAGATCTCTCTGGCTACAAAACAATTCCCTCTGATTTTCTTTGTTCAGCAGCCTCCAATCACTCTCCATAATTGTATGAGAAAGTGCCTTGGCAGAGCATTGTCAGTTGCACAGAAGACATTTACTAGATCTGTTTCTTTGCCAGTTGGTTGGGAATCTTTGTGCTGTATCCATCTGATTCAGTTGCATAAATCAGGGTCTGTCTCTCTTCGTGCACAAACATCTTAAGTCCAGACTTTTTTTCCTTCCCTCCCTGCAGAGTCATACGGAAATATATTTTTTTCTTTTTGAATATGAGAGTGCCCATAAAAAAACTGAGCATTGACTTTATTTTTCATGTATCATAAAACATACTTATATATATATATTCAAAGATGCATGATTGATTGGTTTTATAATAGGTTGTTGTCGTAACCATCCCTGTTTAAAGGAAAAAATACTTAAATTATTCATTGTTATTTCAATAAAACTGACCAGAAACAATATAAATTAGGAACAATGTTTCAATTATTGTAAAATAATAAACTGTATAATTGATCAAATGTCTCTCAAATCATTGCTCACAAGGTTTTATAAAATAATGAGGGCTGGCACCTCTGTGAGTCACCTTTGATGCTTTGAATGAAATGCTAATGTCAGAAAGCTAACATGCTCACATAGAAGATGAGAGTTAAAGAATTGCAGAAGTGATTTGGCTTCATCCTCTTGGGATCAGGAATATCTGTACAAAATTCCATCAAAACCTATCAAATAGATGAGATACGATAAGGTAGCCACTTCACCTCTGGATGATAATGTGTATAAATAATATTTCCTTACCTACCTAAGAGGCGTGCCCCACTTTAAAAGAGATAACTGAAGCATTTTCTATCTATTTACTGTTGCCACAAAACAAAAAACAAAAACCTCCTTCCCAATCCTTCTGTCTCTCCAGGTCTCCACAGTGCCTCAGGAGAGACGGACTCACAAGTCAACTGTTCCTGAGGGGGCAGAACTACAGGCTGAATGTCTGCTGGTCAGACAGGTAAAGGGTGTATATATATATATATATATATATATATATATATATATATGTGTGTGTGTGTGTGTGTGTATGTTTTGCTAAATATTTGCTTTTGCATAAAAGACTTCATGTCTCACACACAAACTGTGGTTTCGAATATAAAAGATTTCCTTTGGTGGTGAGGTTTATCACTCTACGCTGTTCCTAATATAGATTATGTTAACACCAGTGGAGCACTTTTAGTATGCCTCTTAAATTAACCAGATGTGTGTCCATATCTTGTTGTGTATTACTGTGTGTGCACATGTGAGTGTGTTGAAAGGCCTTCTTGTTGTGATGCAACAGCGCTGACCACTGTGCCACCATGCTGCCAGTGTTTCACTAGCTTCAGAAAATCTAAAAATGAAAGTACTGATTTGATCATTCTGAATGCCAAAGTGCCTGAATTTGAGGAAACTTGGGGCTCAAAAATCAAAGCGATCTATGAGGCAAAATTACGTTTTCTGCTTTTGTTCAATAATTTAACATCACACCTTTTGTGATCTTGTTTATCAGTGTAATATAATTGTGATTTAAAAAAAAAAAAAAAAAAGAAACACAAGAAGATATGATACTGCCTTCCATTTTTTGTGGTGTGTGTGGGAGAGACAGAGAACATTCATCTAACATAGACTATGAGTACTATTTCAACCCACGAGACAGACAAGTAATCTATTAATAAGTCTATTAAGATGTAAAAATGTCTTTGCAGATTCCTTCGGGTCAGATTTTTAATTTGGTTGTTTTCATAATTTAAATAATCTAATAATGAGTCCCAGTCTGCACATTAGTAATCCGGCCTCCGGAGAGCTGACATCTGACTGTTCTTTCACTGTAGGCCTCCTTTTCCTCATTGTTTAAGATGCTCCAGGTCACAGTTTACCTTAGAGGCCATCATTTCAGGAAGTAAATTTTTAATCATAATCGGCATAATCTCCATTCTCTCCACCAGGCCTGCAAGTATTACAACTCTGAGCTGAATGTGGTCCAGTTCAAGTATGATGACTATGCTGGAGACTACCGTCTGTTGCCCAGGTAACGTGTTTTAACATTGCTCTATCATCCTGCCACCTGTCACCTGTGTGTGCTATATGGGTTTAACTTTTTCAGGCCACACCTGCAAGTGAATACTTGTGGTCTTGTCACCAGAATCAGATAAAAGGCAGCCAGGGGAGATACCAGAAAGTGACTAATCAGGATATACAAATACGACACCCTGAAAACCACAAGTTTTTACTTTCAAATCTTGATTTTTAAACAAACATAAACAACATAACTACTTAGATAAACCACATACAAAGTGAACTTAATATTTTCTTACCTTCACACAAACAAGCAGGCTCAATGTTTCTTCCCAATTTTTAATCTTCCTGCTCGTGAACAAAGGAAACCTTCTCCTGGCTCTCAATTCATATTAGTCATACTGACAACAGTGATATCAATCTTCTCATCTAACTCTCAGGAAGCAAGAAAGGAATGATGGTATGTGTCAGTAAAGCTGAGTTCCTTGACAAAATTTGAAACTATTGTTTACTTAATCTCTCAACAAATTGAGTGTTTCCATATAAATAAAGTTTTTATTTATGTGCAGTTTACGTCCAAGCATTACTGGCTGTTACAATGTCTGTTGGTCTGTTGCAATGACATAAAAATTTTAAATAAACATCAACATCAACAACAGAGCAGCTGTTCGACCACAGGAATGCCCCTCAAATGTTTCATGGGCTGCCACTGTATTCTTATAGTCACTTCACATGACCTCTGAAATGAGTCTTCAGATGAGCTACAAAGTCAGATATATCTTAAACACAAGGTAGAACACAATAAGGCTAAAATATCATTATATGAAGCCTAGTTGTCATTTTAAATGTACACTTGTTTACTAAACTGATAAGCCAACCAAACATACAATACGCTCACAGATTTAGAGAGCATGTTGAAGTCAAGTACTCCAGGAAAACCATGGCACTGTACAATAGGGATCTTCAGCTACAGCATGTATGCTGTTATTGATGCTGTGATTTAAGTCTTCATCTGTGCAGACCAGTATTCGCTCTCCTGCCTCTGCAGCCAGCTCACAATCACCGGAATCTGTCTTAACATAGTCCTTTTAAGAGCTCTTTTTCAAGCAGGTTTTACGACAGTGACTTTTAGCATAGAGCAGTCTAACTGTCTGCAGCCCACAGCACACACACAAAGACATTTTATCCCATGGCTCACACACACAAAGAGGGGTCAGCCTGAGAAATTAGTGAAGTGGGACTGATTGAGGACTGCCCATTGTTGACTCCTGACAGAGAATGATGGGGCAGAGTCAGCCACCCACACTCATGTCCAGCAGACAGTGGATTTTTTAAATTCCTGATATTATTTTCTTCTTCCATCAGCATATTTGATTTTCAGAGATCCACATCTTCTCACCATCGTCCTTCTCTTTCGCCTTTCCTCCATAGAAAACTCTACAAAGCAGAGAAGCTGCCTTCCCATTCGTTTGAGATTGACTATGAGGACGTGGACAAGGATGAGGTCAGTAATGACCATCTTTTTGACAAATGCTTTTGAGAGTGAATGCATTACGCACTGGATACATCCTGGGTCTCATGTTTAAATTAGTTTACCATAGCCTCAAAGCTGTTAAAACATACTTTGCAAGAGCAGTTATTCCATTACAAGTTGGTGGGACATTGTTTACGAACATAATTTGACTGACAAATAGCCATCATAGGACGGAATAAATCTAGAAAGTCTCCTTCTCTATTGATCATCCACTCCGGTATGCCAGAGGGATAAATGGAAATCCTGTGTATCAGAGCTGATCATGTTTTACAGGATACCACATCCCTGTCATCATCCAAAGGAGGAGGGGGTGGAGGTGGTGGAGGAGGGGGAGGAATTGGTGTGTTTCGGTCTGGCTGGCTCTACAAAGGGAACTTTAACAGCACTGTCAACAACAGTATCACCGTACGGGTGAGGAAATATCTGATACTTTCCTTTTTGGCTCCCACATATACATAGTATTTCTGTCCTGCTTTTTCACACCCATGATCGTAGCTCCTCCTGTCATATATTTTTTTTTGCATGTACACAGACTTTGCAAGGTTATTTTTTATGTATTTTATGTATTTATGTATTTTTTTTTTTTATGTTTTATGTATTTATTGTTTATACATCATTCTCAGAGTTCACAGTGAATGACAGTAACTCAACACAAACTTTGTCCTGATGCCAGGTTGATATAATTATAATTAAACTTTATTAATGTCATGCAGTCATTCAAGAGGAGGTTCTTCCAGCTCACCCAGTTGACTGACAACTCTTACATCATGAACTTCTACAAAGATGAAAAGATTTCTAAGGAACCCAAAGGCTGCATCTTCCTTGACTCATGCACTGGTGTGGTACAGGTGGGTTTTCATACATTAATGAAGATAATAGTGCATTACAGTTCCTAGTTTGGTTTTTTTAGACTCTCTTCCTTCCAAAACTACTACATACAAAAAAAGAAGTGTAGGATAATCACAGCGCTCCACTTCCATCAATCTAAAACTGTGTATGCAAATTAAAACAAAACTCAGTAGCAAGCGGAAGTAAATAAATGTGACTTTTACCTTTAGAGTAACTTACTATAGGTTTTAGTAATGTCATGGAAGTCAGCTTTGAAAGTTATTGTGTTTTTGTACTTAATGATGGATTGCATGACCAAACTGGTCACTCTGTGTCTTGTGATTCCCTTTATTACCATCAAATAACTCCATCTATCTGTCTGAAGATGAAGTAGGAAACAGTTTGAACAAGTGTGTACAAGTATCCTGAGCCGAGTTGAATTAATTCAAGAGTAGCTACAATGATTTGTAATAAAATCCCAAACTGTCATTTTATTCTTAGAAATAAGCACATCCTTGTTAGAAGGAGGCTTTATATTGCTTAAGATATTTTTAGATTCACATATTTTTACCAATCCAAATGTCTTAGTTATATGTGCATTGGAAGATGTTGCAAGTTGCTGAAAGAAATATAAATACTTCTTTTTTTCCCCTCTATATTTTAGGTATTTTTACTTGGTTCATTGGCATTCTGTAACTAAGCTATGTTTGTCTTCAGCATAGGATACCTTCAAAACCTGCATGTGTATGAAGGAAAATTTATCCCATTTGTTTCCTTTAAAGAATAACCGCCTGAGGAAACACGCCTTTGAGCTGAAGATGAACGAAGTTACATACTTCGTGCTGGCCGCGGAGAGTGAACAGGACATGGAGGAGTGGATTAGTACACTGACCCGCATCTTACAGATCAGTCCCCACGACGCGCCTGCGCCAGACCGCAAGAGCCTGGACCTCACTGAACAACGGCAGGGTGAGACTGGTTCTGTTTTTGTATTTAAGAATCCACAAGGTTTACCTATGATGGATGTTGAAATAGGGAATGGAAAAAATGTTGGAAACAGCAAAGGGGATAGAAGCACAAATGGTAATTTAGAGGATAGATGTGTAATTAAACAGAGACTAAGAGGAAATTTTAGCATAATTCTAACGTATGTATAAATCATGCCTGAAGAGAGGAATAATTTTATACTTGGTGTCAGCAAAATCTTAACCATGTCCCCATTCCCTGACCTCTGTCTGAAAAGTATCTACCACCTTACTGTAACCTTAATGGAGAATTTCTTCTGGGTGAGGCTCAGTCTATAGCAGCACCATCAGGAAATGAAGGCTGACACCAAACAGGGACCCCACCTTGATTTAATGCATTATAGTTTGTCATTAAAAGCTTTACAATGGCAGTAAGTTTAATAAAACTTCAGTTTTTGTGCCAGCTTTGTGAGAGTTTTTGGATGGGACCTCAGTCTGTAACATTACACGCACTGGCAGAGCATCGCCAATTGGCCCAGTGATGTAATAGCTTTCATGGCTTTGCGGTCTGTTAGCATGCCTCTAAATCAGGCTGTGAGCGTGTGGTGGCCTACCATTAATGAGCCATTTTGTTCAGAATGGCCTTTGGGAAAAATTCCTCCTGGCACATGAGGGTTAGATTTCTGCAGCATCCTGCCTTCCTTATTATCCATAAATACCACAAATGGAGTTATAAATTATTCTGAGATGCATGTATGTCTACAAGACTCTAGTTAGTTAGTATTAATGTACAGCTGAAGCTATTTTAAAAAATGTTATATGTTTTTTAATCTATGGGGAGTATGGACTGCTTAGATAAACGTTCCCATCCAGTCAGTGATGGCAGTCATCATTCATAAACAGAAGCCACTCTCTCAGTCCTGATTGTATTTGTTTTCTCTCCAGATGTGTTTGACCTGTCACTGACGGACTGCTGCCTGCAGGAGAATGAAGAAACTACAGAAAATGGCATCAATCCAGAGTTGGCCAAGGTTGATTTAAAAAAAGAATATTTCACACATGAATCTACTTACATTTAAATGCACATACAAGCACAGCATAGCTGTGTGTAAATAGCCTGTGGAGAGGGCGGTGGTATGTAGCAGTGTTTTCATGGAGGCCTTCACAATTTGGTTCTCATGTTGTGCTGTAACAAGCATGAGACAAGACCAAAGCATTCCTACTAATTTTCTCACACGCAGACACTGAGCAATGCTTTAGCATAAAACAAGAAAGAGTTTGAAGGCCATTCAAAGAAAACATGGATGTTAACATTGCTAGGGTCCAGTTATTCCCAGTCACCTTTTTGTTAATACTTTGCGAGGAGAGAAATGCATTTGTCGTGTGTTTATAAGCCACAGGGATACATGCAAACTGTGAACATACATAAAACTTTCTTCGGCTACTGGAAAATGCAGAGCCAATTCAGTAGAAGATAGTAGAACCATGCAAACCTTGTTTTGAAACTGATGTCATGATATTTGCATTAAATTGTTCTCTGGCTTTCTCATTTTCTTCTGTGTTTCTTGCCATCTGTCCTGTCATAGTACATCTCAGAGACAGATGAAGGAATTCGCTCTGCCAGAAGAGAGGAGCGGCTGAATCTGTTCTCTCTCGACCCTGACACTCCTGTGAGTATAAAAGCTTTCCTGTACATCTCAGACTATATATGTGCAATTGGTTGAAGTTCTCTGATTAGTTTTCCTTATTACAGCCAAACATTGCACGTTGTTATACTTTGTTGATTCTTCTTCTTCTTATACTGTGCATTTAACTAAAGACTGAAGCAATATAATTAATAATGCATATCTCCTTTTAACCAACTTTTTTCTTACCAACCACAGGTTCTTAGAAGCCCACGAACTGAATACTCATCAACTGACAACACATCAGTACGCCCATTTGAGGAGAAGCTTGGCCGAAGGTTTATGATTACCTGCCGATCGCTCAACCTCATGCTACAAAGCTGCATCAATGAGACTGAAACTGAACCAGTCACTAATGTGAGGCACAGACACACACTTTGAGTTATTAAAATGCTTCAACTTTGATTTGTTTCATTAAAATGATCCCTGAAACAAGCATTGATGGTCCTCAAGTCTGCGGCTGTTTAAGCAATTTGCTTCACACTTGATTTAAGTCCTTTTGTGATATTTTCATTCTTTAAACCATATAAGAGCAGCCCTTGTAATTATACAGCCAAAGCTTGAAGGAAGGAACTAATGAAACGTACTTGAAGGCTGCCAAATGAGCTGTTTTGTTCAATCAGGGTCTGGGGTTTTCTGCATACTTAAATGAACTGTTAATCTGCTGTTAATAAGCTGAATATCCTCCACTAGATCGAACCCTTCTTTGTGTCACTGGCCCTTTTGGATATACGAGAAGGAAGAAAGGTGTCAGCAGACTTCCATGTAGACCTCAATCATGAGGCAGTACGTCAGATGCTCGGAGGCTGCAGTAATGGGACAGGCGGTCCAGGAACCGGGACCTTAGGTCAGGAAAACGGCCTGTGCTCTCCTGCTGAAAAGAAGCCAGGAGACTGTTACCTGGATCTGGAGCATTGGCTTTGTTTTCCAAAACAGGTACAAGAATGTTACTTCTGCATCTGTCTTGGTGTTTAAGGTGTGGTACTCTCTTTCCATCCCCTACTTTGCATCTCATTGACCATAATATGCATCTCTTGCTGTCCACACAGGCCATCTTCTCGGTCACCAACCCCCACACAGACATAGTGATGGTGGCAAGAATAGAAAAGGTGCTGATGGGAAACATAGCATGTGGAACAGAACCTTATATCAAGAACACAGACTCCAGCAAGGTCAGAAAGGTTTCTTTTGTTTTTTGTTTTTTGTTTTAATTGCTCTTTCAATTTCAGTATTCACTTCACATCAGGCCAAATTCTTCCTGGAAAAAACTAAATCTTTAATATTAAAAAGCTAAAAGCTAGATCTTATATATTGTCTTATCTCTTGGAGAAAGCTGGGAAACGTGGCTGATGTAACAAGCTGCAAAGGTGTTTATTGTAAAAAGGAAATTGCTTAATCTAGTTAAACAGTTTAATGTATAACATTTGCAAAATGGTTTTCCTGTAAGGCCAGAGTTTATCTTCATCACAGAATGCCAGTTGAGATGGATAGTTTAAAGATTAGGTTTTTCCAAGATCCCATCCAAGACATTTCCTGGCTCCCCCACTGGCAGCACTCTATGTGGTCCTTGTTTGAACAGCTAAATGAATTACCAGATACACAAACTGCTGCCAGAATTACTTTATTAAGCAACCTCTGATTTAGGCAGTCACTCTGTCTAGGTCAACTGGAATCAAAGAGTCGTCACAACTCGTTGTATTTAAGAATATTCACTGTGGCTTCTTGGTAATGTTTCCTTCTGTTCATCTTACCCTTTTACAGACTGTTCAGAAGATTTTGAGGGCTAACAAACAGTTTTGCAATAAATTGGGAAAATACCGTATGCCATTTGCCTGGTCTGTCAGGTCAGTGCCAGCTGGGACTTTTTTTTATATTTATGAAAAAAAAAAAAAGAAGTACCCTCACACTATTCAACCTTTCATCATCATATGTTTTTTTCAATCTATATTAGGTCAGTGTTTAAGGACAACCATGGTGCACTGGACAGAGAGTCTCGTTTCTCACCTCTCTTCAAACAGGAGAGCAACAAAATTTCCACCGATGACCTGATAAAGCTGGTGGCTGAGTACAGGAGGTGAGGATTTTATGAGGTTTTTACAACTAAAATAGTTTATGTACTGTAAACTTATCTGAGACAAGATGAACACTTCTTACAACATTTTCCCCAAATCCTTCTGTGTACAGAGCCGAGAAGACCAGTAAACTGCAGACTATTCCTGGGACTCTGGACATTGCAATGGACTATGTTCCAATGGAGCATCCCAGTATGTCTGTTTTGTAGGAAATTTGATCCCCTCTGCATTAATTCATGTGCACATTCCTCTGCTTGCTTCTTCCCACTGTTTGGTATGAGGCTGAAAACGATTCTTCTCTTTCAGACTGTGTGACGTCCTCCTATGTCCCGGTGAAGCCCTTTGAGGACCTGAGCAAACACCAGCCTACAGTAGAAGTGGAGGAGTTCGTTCAGGACACCACCAAGTTCACACAGCCGCACCGTGTCTACAGAAACCACATCTACATCTACCCTAAACACCTTAAATATGACAGCCAGAAAAGCTTTGCCAAGGTATATCACAGGACTTTACAGGAGCCTCAGTTAAGGTTATAACTTTACAGTTACTTACAGCATACCTTGTGTTTTTACATAGTTTATGTACTTTTATTGCAGTTTTTTCTGTTGTAAGGGCAGTTTTCAATGTTACAATGGTGTTCTTGTTCAAAGGCTCGTAACCTTGCAGTCTATGTGGAGTTCCGCAGCTCAGATGAAGAAGTTGCCAAACCTTTAAAGGTAGAAATTTATCCAAGAACACACTGATTGGACCTTATTACATTTAATATGAGTAAATTTTCTCCATTTCAGTGCTGTATATCATGGGAAACTGGCTGAGCATTACTTTATTGTGACCCTTTCTCTGTTGCTGTTTTTGCAGTGCATCTATGGCAAGCCAGGAGGTCCGGTCTTTACCACAGCAGCATGCTCCACTGTCCTACATCATTCTCAGAACCCAGACTTCTATGATGAGGTGAGGACTGATGTCTGACAAAGAGCAGGATGACTGTCATTAATCAACACAGGGAGATAAATAGTACCTGGAGGGTAATTTACCTGGCATAAGCACCATTTCCTGCTGCTAACGATAATCTATTACATGCTTTTGTGTCCCCAGGTGAAGATTGAGCTTCCTACCCAAATTCATGAAAAGCACCACCTTCTTTTCTCCTTTTACCATGTTACCTGTGACATCAATGCCAAAACAAATGCAAAGAGGAAAGAGGCCCTGGAGACCCCAGGTGAGCCAGAATTAAGATACTGTATTACAGATCATGAGGTGTTTTATCTTTTCTGTCCATTCAGCAATACATTTTGTGTGTGTGCACTCTTTTAGTCGGGTACTCTTGGCTGCCTCTCCTGAAAGAAGGGCGTCTCTCCTCTCAGGAGTTCAATATCCCCGTCTCCTGTAACCTCCCACATGGATATCTAGCCATCAAGGAAGCCAGCAATACCAAGGTGAGCAGGAAAGGGGGATTCAATACCACAGAAACTGCCGAATTATACAAACAACAAGTTGTGAAAGACAATGGATTTAAAGCATCAAAACCATACTTTATACTCAATCCTCCTCTTCTTACAGAACGGAGCAGATGTGAAATGGGTTGATGGAGGAAAAGCTATTTTCAAAGTGTCCACCAACGTTGTGTCAACAGTTTACACTCAGGTTGGTGTAGAGCAAGAACTCTTTAACTCTGTGTCCACGAAACAACGAAGTAAACCTTTTCTTTTTTGCCAGGAGAGGTTGTATGGAGCTCATTTTCACTTGGAACACTTAATATAAGGCAGTCAATAAATTGATAGATGAAATCATAAATATCAGCTGCTGTCCAAAGTGTGTTCATAGTTGCATATTTGAAGGAAAACAACAATAAATACGTACAAATTAACACATAAAGAGGCAGTAGACATAAAGCACAAAAATGATAAATTAGAATGAAATATAAAAATGGAAAAACTACAGGAAAAACCTTGACATCATCACCTCATACCACTGTGGAGTTTTGCGCTGCCACAAAGAATGAAAGATTGTTTGTCTATCGATCTGGAGCAGATTTAAGTGTGGAAGATTGTTCTTTTTTTGTATAAATGGATATCAAAGTGATCACACTAGTGCACAGTAGCATGATTGTCCTGTGCTCCTAAAAAAACATTTCAAGAGTGAAACATTCACTCCATTTGACTCACATAGTAAAGCAATGAAGTTCACATTTTAGGATTAACTGTCACCAAAAAAAGGGAACCTGGCCACTAAGTGTTATTGCAGATGTTAAAAGCAGATTTTCATGAATTCTTCTCCCCTGTTCCAGGACCCCCACCTGAATCGATTCTTCCAGCAGTGCCAGAAGAGAGAGCTGGACCTCTCAATACCGCCTACCTCCAACTTCCTCAACTGCCTGAAGGTCAGAAAAAAATCAATAAATCTCCTCAATTTTGATTTTATTGTGACTGACACAAAATCCAGGACCTGCATGCCTGATCTGTGCATCAGGATGGTAAACATTATTTTGTTTTTATGATTTATGTTTGGTTTTTATATTTTATTTTAGTTCTTTCCGCCCTCCTCATCCTCCCACACTTACTTTCCAACCTCCTCCAGGGTCTCCTCAGCATGGAGAGAATCCCAGTGATCATCCGATTTCTGCCAGTCCTCTTTAACCAGCTGTTCAAGGTTCTGACTCAGAATGACAATGACGGGGTTACTACTGCCACCACCAGGTAGGAGATGGTACTATGGGGTCCAAAACAAATCACATAAAGGATTAGTGGTTGAGGGCATTCGATGAGGCAAATTGTCTTTTAAACCTCTGTTCAAAATATTTCCCCTCTTTCTTTTTGAAGCTTTTATTTTGGGATAGGCTGTCACTACTAAACCTCTTTGTCTGCAGAGTGCTGGTCCACATTGTGGCAAAGTGCCATGAAGAAAACCTGGATCACTATCTACACTCCTATATCAAGGTATAACAAAATGGAAAGTGGAGCGCTTGCAGTTATCCTTGGAATTAAAAGTGTGTGTATGTCTTTGTGTGTGAGTTAGTAAGGTTGTTTGTTTTGTATAAAGCAGTGGAAACTGCATAGTTGTATTTGTAGGGGAAAAAAACATAAAAGGGGACTTGGTGTGTTTGCATATGTGTATGTGTGTGTGTTTGGGCCAGCAGGAGTGTGGTCAGGGCCACGTGCCCAGAGGATTACAAACAAGCACACACACACACACACACACAATAGAGGGGAGCAAGGAAAGAGAAGAAGAAAAAGTGATTGAGTAGGAGGCAAACCAGGACATTCGGCCAATTCAATCTCAAGACATGTTTGCTTAGGGGGTAAATCAGTGAGGGAGTTAGAGACGAGGGCTAAAGAAACCACAAGACCTGTTTCATGTTGGCTACAGTGAAAGAAAACTGCAGCGCCTGAAGAGGCAGTGGCAGAGACGAATGGTGGGAGGTAAGAGGGGGGACTAGCAGAGCTAATGGATCCAGGGTTACCATAGTAACAGATTGGCATGATGTGCAGTAGTGTTGCAGCTCAATTTCCACTGCTGATTGTGTGTATGGATGTGTGGGGTGGTGGGGTCAGCTCAATGCGGGGTCAACTTATATTATATCACATGTTGGGCAATATGTGAAATATTTCTATTCCAGATTAATCATGTTTGTCTTCCAGCATCTACACTATGTGTGAACATGTGTGGTACAATTAGAGTGGACATTTTGATTACAAATAATAACAAGTTTCTTGAACATTTTTGTTATTGTGATTTTCTTTGTGCCTTTTGTGTCATTACAAGTGGAACATATACAATAACACTGATTACATTTTATAGACTACCCAGTAAATTGACCTGGAAGCTAATGGGCTGACTTGTGCTCACTTGAGTTGTATTGGGGTTGGAGTAGAGATTGAACTGATGATTATTTTCAGTATTACTTATATTATTTTCTTCATAACACACTGGAGACTTGGATGTCGGAAACATCCAAAAATAGTGACCTGCCCATCAACCAGGGAATACTGCCTTTATTTGGCGTTATGCTTGAAAAACAGTTTAATGATTAATGGGCGTTTGAAATAAATGTCCACTGACTTTTTTGAATTCATTAATGAATTAATAAACTATTTGCTATTTGTTTGCTGCCTCACTACATGCAAACCTTTATGTATATATCTCTGACTCCTTTTTCCTCTTTGTGTAGTATGTGTTCAAGTCAGAGGCTTACGGCTTCAGGACAGCCCATGAGGAGCTGGCGAAGGGGATGACCTTTGACCTGAAGAGCAACGAGCAGGCAGCAGTCAGGAATGTCCTGAAGGTTTGTCATTCACCTAATCTTTGCACACACCTCTCTCCCTTTACTCTTTAATGGAATTAGTCATACATTATGTCTAGCCCACTAAGAAGAAGAAGAAAGAATGATGTGTGCCTCAGTGTTTTCATCCTGCAGCTGATTCAAATCAGAAATACTTCATTAGACAGATAAATATTGGAACAAGACTGACCTTGCTTTGACCTCTTTTGGTTTCAGTTCTCTTGGTTCTTCTTTGAGCTGATTGTAAAGTCCATGGCTCAGCATCTGGTTGACTCTGATAAGTTAAAGGTATGGTGGCTTACCCTACTTGTTTGCCTCCTTAACCTCCCATTCTTAAAATCACTTATTCACAATTCAGTGTTCAGTGTTTACATTTATATAATTGAACCTGGGTCATGTGCTTGACAGTGTTTGGGTAATCTCTTGTTCCCACAGCTTCCCAGACCCCAGCGTTTCCCCTCATCCTACCTGAGCTGCGTGGAGACCCTGGTGGAGACCGTGTCTGAACACATCTTCTGGAAAAACAAAGACCTGGCAGAAGAGACACGCAGTGCCAACTTAGCTGTTGCATGTTTTGTTAAGGTAGGATGAGCATGTTCAAAGTTTGTGTTTTGACTTGAAATGATGGGAATATAGAAAAGTAATTTAAAGAGAAAGGCAATTGGGTGAAGTTTGAGTACATGTAAAGATGCTTATGTATTGGCGTGGATGAGCACTGCCAAACTTTCTGAAAACGAAAATTGCTTTTATTTTACAGTTGGTTCAGATTCATTCCTTCATCTCTGTTGAATCATTCTGCTCATTATCTCAGTGACTGATGCTGGGTCTGATCTCTGTATTGTCTTGGCCTTTTTGTTTCTTTGCAGCGTTGCTTTACTCTGATGGACCGAGGATTCACTTTCAAATTGATTAGCAACTACATAAACATGATCACTGCCACTGACAGCAAGGTGAAACAAGACATACATACTTGGACAGAATAAAATGTGTGTGTGAGTAGAAGCATAGCATTTAATAACTTATGATATTTTCTGTGTCTTGATAGGTTTTGAGTGAGCTGAAATTTGAATTCCTGAGAGAGGTGTGTAACCATGAGCACTACATTCCTCTCAGCCTGCCCATTCCCTCCGCTCGCATCACAGGTAAGAACTAAAGCTAAACGTTGTCGAGTTGTCTCCAGTGTTGATGTGAAAACTCACGTCAATTAGTTCTCCTCATTTGTCTATTAACACTCTGTCTCTCTATCTTATTCTTCCTGTCATTCTCTGACTGTTTGTCCATGTCAGACCATGCATTTCAAGAGCCACAAAGCACTCATGGTAAATATGTTCATTCATTTCTTTGTAACGTTGCATGTGCTATGATATGTTTGTAGCAGTTCGGAAAATTAAAAAATTGGTTTGTCAATTTTTTTTTTTTTTTTTTTTTTTTTTTTTATTCTTTGCTCATTCAAACCAGATTTTTAAATATAAAATTATCAATTGATACCTGATGGAAAGAAAGTATTGGCTTGAGCAGTATTTAAATCGCAAACAGCCCGGTTAAATTACACAATAAATATGAATCTTTCATGCTCTCTCTCCTCAGTGTCAGTACCTGAGTACAATCTAACTGGAGAGTTCTGCAGGAAGCACTTCTTGACAGGCCTGTTGCTCCGAGAACTGGGACTGGCCCTGCAAGACGAGCAGGACCTGAGGCACCTAGCTTTGGCCACCCTGAAGACGCTAATGGCCAAACACTCTCTGGATGCACGTTATGCCACCAAGGTAGAGAGAACATGTGTTTACATGGGAGGAACCTAAAAGGCATGAACGAGTCGTGAGGTCACAGTAGAAATTCTTCCCACGTGACTCATGACATGCACGGACAAGGGAATGGGATTGTTGGAAGCAGCTGCAAGTAACACTGATGATGTCTTAATGAATGCTGGGAAGTTTCCAGATCAGATCAGAGTCAGTACCAAAAACTGCCAATCATAACAGTGCTCAGCAGCGGAGCTGTAGTCTCAACATATATCGGGTCTCGCTGAGTCAAAAACAGATGATTGCAACAGAACAATAAAACTTGAAAATTTTAATTTGATTGAATGAAGACCAAAATGTTTGATCTGCAGGATACATTAGACATTGTGAAATTGCAAACACAACACAAAAGCATGAGTATCAACATAGATAGGTGGATAACAAAACAAAGAATTAAAAATGAGACAAGTAACTTTTCTTCATTTAGAGAGCTTCCCTTGTGGTAGTGGCCAAAGTTTTTTTTTTTTCTGCTGTTTTTTTATTTTCAAGCTGGCCATTAATTCTAAAAGTTAGGGAATAGGAATAGCTGAAATAAGTTTTCATTTGTTAGCACATTACGAATAATGTCTATCTGCAGTATTCCCCTTTGTGAGACTAATGTGATGATGTTTAATTGTGTTCTTTTTCAGGAGAAACAAGCAAGAATTGCTTCTCTCTACCTTCCTTTGTATGGCCTGATCCTGGACAACATGCCTCGATTCTTCCTCAGGGACCTCTTCCCCATCTACTTCACGTCTAGTGACCAAGTAAGAGCCAGAACAATAAACTGACTCTCTGTACACTGTGTGGATTTACATTAGGAAATGTTATACATGTTCCTGCTGTGTCTGAATGTTAAAGAAAATAATAGTTACCTGCAAAGTTTAAAATATTCCAGACAAAAGGACTTTAGGGAGCACGGCAGGAAATGTAGCCATGTCATTTTGATGAACTATTTTATATAAATTTCTTTTCTATTACCTCCCAGGCTGACCAAGATTTCCTCCATGTTTTGAAACACATTCTCTGGTCTGAGTTACCAAAGCTCTTGTGGCGACCGTAGTAATGTCATCTAAATTGCAGTTTTTCTGAGGGCTGTCTGTACCATCAGTTTGACTGTACTTGATTTCCAGCGCTTTATGAGCAAATTTTGTTTGCCCAAGCACATGTAGAGGAATCATCCTCTCCATTGGAAGAATAGTAATGCAATATGAAATATTGAAATGTTGAATGTTAATTTTGATTTTGAAACAAAAAGGAATAACAATCATTTGATATTTGCAATTAAATGTCCAATGATTGGTTCTTTTTTGGGAAAAAAAAATCATGAGACTTGTGTCATTTGCGTCACGCCTGCTGTTAAAATTTTGTCTTATCCAACTTGTTAATAACATGTTCTTATCCTATATTCATCCTGAGTTATAAATGAGTGAGACTCAAGTTGAACAAATATTTTTCTTTTAAATTGGTCCTGCCCTCTGTCTGTGCCCTCATCAGGGCTCCCGAGATGACCTTAGTGTAGGAGGTGGAGTGGCTGGAGGGGTGATTCCTGTTACCCGACATGGCAACTCTGTGGATGCCTCCTTTTCCAAAGAAGTACTCAATTCCATCACAGGTAGCAGTTAGTACTGTGTGTATGTGTGTGTGTGTGTGTGTGTGTGCGTGTGTGTGTAGCTGTTGTGTGTCAGCTGTCTACATGAAAAGGTGTGAATAAGGTCATTACATTGAGGCTGACTACCCCCCCCCCCCCCCCTTTTCCAACAGCCTTCTCATCCTTGGCAGTTGCCATTGGTAACCAGGCCGACTCTCGAGGCTCTCTGATCAGCGTGGACTCCAACCCCAGCAACAGTGACAGGAACAGTGAGAAGATGGATGGATGTGAGAAGGTGAGAGAAAGGAAGAATTAAGAAAAAACACTGGCCATCACCATCTGTGCCTTTATTTCTGACTCTTTTAAATATATTTGCTGTATACAGTTGATATACTGTGAACTACACATTTTCTTCCTCACACACGTCATCTATAGCTCATTCTATATTTTTATATGGATTCATGCAGACTTCCAGTGACTTCCACTTTAGACTGCTAATGATACTAATCTATGGTAGCCTGAACTTATAGTCATAGTCATTTCTGTGTGGACATTTGTCCTGTTTTTGTCCAGTTCGCTCGGCCACAGTCCCTGATAGGCTACGGTTCTCGTTGCGATAAGTTAGACCAAGCAGAGACCCGCAGCCTGCTCATGTGCTTCTTGCACATCATGAAGACCATATCTGAGGGTAAGAAATAACAAATGATCTTCAGAATGTTCACATTCAGGACATGCACAGTCCATTCTTGATACTTTTCAAAGAGTATCTGCTTATGTTTTAATAAAATATTGTATGAGCTTTACTACTTTTTGTATTCTACACATAAACACCCAGAATATTTTGATAATAGTTTTAATCATTACACTTTTGTTGCCTTTTCCAGATGTTCTGGTTTCCTACTGGCACCGAGCCATTCACCAGGAGATCTCAGACTTCTTCAACATCCTGGAGTAAGAGCTCTTGTTTCTTCATTTCTACACAAATACTACAGCTCAGCTGTTTGGTTGACCAAGGATATACTGTAGTGCACAGATGGAAAAAAAACCCACGTATACAGGGAAAGAAAGAAAAGTATGAAGAGAAGAAGGAGGAATGTTGCCAGAAGTGAACAGATGAAAGTAATGACACAACAAGAGACAGAGACAGAGACAGCGGAAAAACAGTGTCATTCCAAAGTGAGCTCCCTATCTACCAGTGCAGTAAATTAACAGTGTTTCCTGTTTGCATCTAGACTGCACTGGCAAAACTGTTTGTTCACATAGAGCTCATTTTCTCTAAATTCGTAACTCGCCAAACACAAACCCAAGCAAACCACCAGCTAAGATGTTTGTACGTTTTCCTTTTCCTCAGGCTGTGTCTTCAGCATTTCAGGTTCCTCGGAAAACGCCACATAGCGAGGTGAGTGTGAGCTCCAGATTGTTGCGCTGGCATACGTGGACTGAGAATGAAGTCAAACTGGATGCATTTATTGTATTGCTGGAAATTTGAAAACAACTTATTAACTGAACATATGCATCACAGCCAAAGGTTGCAGCACCCCCACCCATTGATACATAATTCATATAATCATGGGTACACATGAATGCACACTCGTGCAAACGCATCCACGCCAACAGACACGTGTGCAAACACACACCGATAAAGGAATCAGGCACAGCCGGGCAGAAATACTAATATGTGTTCTGCATGCATCTGCACACTCAGGGCTGAGCTTCAAGGGGGATGGTGTGTGGGTGTGTGTGTGTGTGTGTGTGTGTGGGGGGGGGGGGGGGGGGGGGGGGGTGGGTTGAAGGATGGAAGAAAAGAAAAGCGAAGGGGGGAGGTGAAACTCCTGGATCGTGCTGTTGAGAGAGAATCACTGCTGGATATTGTACTGTAGTAGTTGGCAAGAAAAGGATGGGGGTTGTTATCTTGTGTGTGTGTGCACTCTTATTGGAGCTGAGCCATTGGCACTGTTAGACTCCTCCATCTTCTGGTTCCTCCCAGCTAATTAAATTAAGCCTCTTTTTCCTCTCAGCAACGAGATGTTGAGATGTAAGCCAACAAAAGGCGGAGAGAACACACTGCTTTACTGTGTGTGGAGGCTTTAACAGTATAAAGATACCTGGAAGCTGAGCGAGCACTCTCAGACACAGTTGATCCTGTCTGGGGCTGCTAGCTGCTTAGCATTTGTCTGTAATACCCAGCCATGGGGGAGTCACTGTCTTGCCTGTGTCTGTCTCTGTTAGCTCTTTGATGCCTGGCTAAGTCAGTGTGGGCACCCGTTGATGCTCAGGAGTAATTATTACTATTACTCCAAGAATATAATATATATTTCATGATGAATGTGACAATACAAGTTTTTAAAAAGCATTGAGCAGTGAGTCAGATGTTGCTCAATCCTGACTGATGCAAGTGTGTGAGCCCCGCCCACCTAAAATGGGGGAAAGAGAACAGACAAGAAAAAAACAAAAGAAGCTGTTTCATAAAGTAAACAAAAGACATTTGGCTGTGAACTGTGTGTTCTTGACTTATTGCTCCTGTCCTGTTAAGCTGATTGAGAAAACAGGTTTTCCTGGCCATGAAGTTACAAAGATTCCTCAAACATATTGTGTCTGTTTTGTATGATGGTGAAGGAAATCTAACATTCCTAACCTGAGCCTTTAGACTTTAGACTTCAGCAAATAAACACACACAGACATACACAACTTACATTACATGTCTCCAACTAATAACAATGAATTATATTGCTTTCTCTATGTTTGTTCCTGCTGTTGTACACCCCCCCCCCCTTACTGCATGCCTCATGCCGCCTGCCCCTCTTTTCTGCATGCCCCTGCTGTTAATGGATTGTCAGTGTGGCTGCACATTTATTGATGCTCTGTTGCATCATATAACCATTTGTGTGTTGATTTTAGTTGGAAATTAAGGGGAAATTTCTGTGGGTACTGCATGCCACTTGTGTTTGCTCTGTGCACCTTTAACACATTCACCTCCTCAGTGTTGCATGTTGATCTTGTAACCCTCCTCTTACATGCCTGACCTCACGGCTGGCTGGACTCCACCTGCTGCTAGGCTTGATTGAGTTTCCTGAATCTGCTCTCAGGCTGCTGTGTTAATTGGCTTACACAGAAGTTGTGTCTTTTTTCTTTTGGCTGGCTGAGGCGCCATTTGCTTTGTGTAGCTTGGCAGTCATTGTCAATTGGGCTTAATTTAAGTATCATAAGAATATGATACAGTGTGTTGAGAATCTGTTTGTTGAGATCGAGTGACTAAGCTGATTTGTGCTAAAGCTTATCTGACGTTCAGCTTCATCGCATCCATACATCATAACTCTCCATGCTGTCCACTGTTTTACGTTTATGACCTCACATAAACACTGATAAGCGTCAGGATAGCATTTACTCAATACTATACTAACGGCAAACTAAACTCACTGACTCTGCTCCACTGCTAACTTTTCCATCTGGCTTACCTCCCTCTCTATATGAGCTGTTTGATCTTTTTTTTTTCTGACACTAGCTGATCTCATCACATCAAGGTCAAACAGGATTTCACTTATCCTTACTGGAATACAGTGTGGCCTAGTTCCTAGAAATATGTAACAAGGTCACACAGGGCACTAAACTGTGCTGTAGCGCAAAGCTGTTCCATTTAAAAATGTAAGAGCAGCATTTATTGATTACAGGCATGCTCAAGCAGCTACTATAGTGCCACTCACAGTTAATATCACTGAATAATGATGATTATGGTGAAAACTAAAACAATGTTGGTCTTAACTTAACTAACTAATCTTAGCTTTGCTGTGATTGGCTCGTGAACAGGAAGCTAGCAGCGGCACTAAAGCTGGCCCAGTCCACGCAGGCCAATGGCACCCTGAAGGCCTCTAACCACTCCTCCCAGTCCTCTCAACCCTCAAGCCTCTTCCCACAATGGTAATCACCCTCCACCAAGAAAACAAACAACACCTCAGCTGCGATGATGGCGTTAAACTGTATGGATACACTGAGTCTTTGGTTACTGATACTGCTCTTACTGCTAACAATGACTGGTAATTGGCTCAAAAGGTGAATAGTTTCTCAAATAGCAGCAGTCTCCAGGCTAATGAAACACAGGTTCAACCTACGACAACAATGTGAACACTTATATTTAGGTAAATACATTCTCGTCCTGTGTGTATCCATCATTTATGTGGTCACAGTGTTTTCATGATGTAAACTGTAACTGTGTTCTCAGCATGCCCCCCACCCGCCCCCCTCCTCATACCTGCAGTGTTTTGTGTGATATGCCAATCTCTGTACTCCCATGTATCACCAGACTTCAAGTAACAGCAAGTCCCTGGGAAAATTTGTATTTGCCTGCCTACTAAAACATACAAAATCTCTAAAGCTGGTTAGGTGACACAACATTGTCCAAATGTTTATTAGCTGCAGTGTTGTTGAAGCAAATCTTGAATAAAACACGTGAGCGCTGTGATAGACACTTGCTGCTAATCCCTGTAGGATGGCATCATCTGGAGGGGATGGTCATCGGCATGCTCGCTCCCAAACCATGCCTATCATCAGGGGCAAGAACGCCCTGACCAACCCCAAACTGTTGCAGATGATGGAGACAGGTAACACACATGCACATATACACAATTTCTGTCATATAGCTGAATATTTTCCTCATTGGGATTTCTATCCATAGACCCTTTGATAAAGAAAAAAAACTATAAGAGATGACCATGATGAGATGTCTAGAAGATTAGATGGATTTGAGTTGTTCATATGTGAGTTTCTTTCCAGATGGGAGTATTCAGGACGGGGACACACTGAGTCCTACTGACATTGAGGCAAACCTGTCCACTGAGGTGTCTCTCACTGTGCTGGATGTACTGGAGCTCTTTGTTCTCCATCACAAGGTCAATCTATTTTGCTTGTACAGTAGATCTACATGCAAACAAATCCATCATGGCTTTTACTTATTTTAAAGAATGCATGTTTTTGTTTTTACTTCCTGATAAAAACTAAAAAAAATAACGGTGTTAGTCTGGCAGTGTGATCATTCTCTAAACAAATAAATCCACAAACCTTTGCCAAAATGAAATCCTGCACTTATTCATGAGCGTTGCACTGAAAACCAGTTTTATTGACTCTGCTGCCACCTGCTGACTAGAAGAATCTCTGCTTTAGAGAACTAAACTGTGATTTCTCTGAAACCTTTTAACTAAACAAAGAGAGTTGGCCGCTGAAACTGACGTGTGCTTTCTGCTACTTCTGTCCTTCTTACATTCATTCATACAGAAGCAGCTGTTGCTGGATGAAGGGCAGAATGCATTGATGAAGAAGGTGCTGGACACCTACCTACTCTTCTTTCAGATCAACCAGTCAACCACCACTCTACGGCATGTCTTCGCAGGACTCAGGCTCTTTGTACAAAAGGTCCAGCAAGCTTTGTTCATAATATGACCTCTAAGTGAAGTTTCCAGTCGTTTTTTGTAATTTCATGTTCATCTCTCTCTATAGTTTCCCAATGCATTCTTCCAGGGTAAGGCGGACCTCTGTGGCTGTCTGTGCTACGAAATCCTCAAGTGCTGTAACCATCGCTCTAGCTCCACCCAGACGGAGGCATCTGCTCTGCTGTATTTCTTCATGAGGAAAAACTTTGAATTTACCAAGGGAAAATCTATAGTTCGCTCACATCTGCAGGTCAGTGAAACCATGCGTAGGACAATTATATCATTTCAGTCTTTGGTCTTCCATCAACCAGTTTCAACATGGCATCATCTTTACCCCATTCTCCCTTTTTCTACTTCAGGTCATCAAGGCTGTGAGTCAGTTGATAGCAGATGCTGGCATTGGAGGCTCAAGATTTCAGCAGTCTCTGGCTATCATCAATAACTTTGCCAACGGAGATGCTCCACTAAAGGTAGAACTGGTTCTAGGCCAATATGTAATCCAGATTCTTATCAATAATTGTGATGTCTGGTGTCTTGTTTAGAGGTATATAGAAGTAAAGACGAATGTTCATCACATGTTTTCTGCAGAACACCCCTTTCCCAGCTGAGGTAAAGGACCTGACCAAGCGAATCAGGACAGTTCTGATGGCCACGGCTCAAATGAAGGAGCATGACAAGGATCCAGAGATGCTGGTGGATCTTCAGTACAGTCTGGCTAACTCTTATGCCAGCACACCCGAGCTTCGACGCACATGGCTGGAGAGCATGGCCAAGGTCCATGTCCGCAATGGCGATCTCTCAGAGGTTATAAACATTGTGCTTTTTAAGGCACCCTTAATTCACAGATTTCACAAATGCTTTGAAGAAAGAAGTATTCATTAAAGCTGATAGTTATGTCTCTGACTGCTTTAGGCTGCCATGTGCTACATTCACATCTCGGCCCTGATCGCTGAATCACTGAAGAGGAGAGGTGAGTGCACACAAGCTGCTGCTTTCACTTTAAAAGCTTTTGACAGCATGGTTTGGGTGTGCTTGTGTTTGCATATCCACAAACACCTGCACATCTGCAGGGCGGTGGAGCTCTCAGTGTGTGCATCTTCACAGACACAGCAACTTCTAATCACATCAGACCACAGCCATCAGAAAACCACACTCTCTCTCTCTCTCTGCTAACACGCTCACACAAACTTTCAGTCCTTCATATCATCACAGTAGTTGATGTGTTTGCCTGAGAGTGAGCCCACTGATGACGTGAAAGTGTCTTGTGTTGTGTATTGTGGAATCCAGGAGCAAAACTAGCAAAGTAGATCAGTTTTTGCATTTATTCCCACTCAGCTCTCCCAATAGAAATAGTCTTTCCACACACTTCACTGTGCTTTTGGACTTTTCGTATGTGCATGTGTCCTTCTTTAGGCGGCTGCATGTCTCTGTCCTTTGCTGTACGTGTCTGCCATCTTTTTGCATGCGCTTTACACACTGAATCAGTCGTGTGCCAGCAGCTAGCATAGCGTGCCAGCCACTGGGCTAATACATGAGCCTTGTCCTTGAGCATTAAAAGGCAAAAGCAAGTGGACGTCAGTTTTGTAAACCTCCTGCTACCCTCCTACCAAACAGGATACTGGAGAGCTGACAAGGCCAGGATGTCCAGTGTGTCCCCTGAAGAAAGCCCTGTCTTTAACTGTAGCTCCTTACTAACTACCTCCCGAGATCAAGACAGTGAGTGTGTGCGCCGGGGGGGTTTGGGGGGGTTGGGGTTTGGGTGGAGGGATGGGAAGTTCAGAACATACAGATGAAGAGACAAGCAACTATCAATAACTGGAGCTGGACTGATATTTGGTGAAAAGTGTTCATACTGGCACGGTTTGGATTGAAGGGGAAAGTGTCTCAATGACCAGCGTCCACACTGTGGATGACACTGTACACTTTTAATGTTTTCAGCACCACTGTTCTTGCCTTAATGACATCAGTTTTTGTCAGGTTAGCACTTTTGGCTGTCATGGTTTGACCTTCACTCTCAAATCCCACTGGATAAAATGTTGAGTGTATGAACCACAATCACATTTAATTTGGTTTGAGTTTTGCAGAAATGGCTTGAATGTAAGGAGAAAAAAAAAGTAAAATCATCTTGTATTTATATACAAGAATGTACACATGTTGGATGCATTTGTATGCATCTGTATGTTTGCAAGGAAAATATAATACCAACAATAATATGTGACCTTCATGGAAAGTGTGCAGGTGTATTATTTGAATTACTTGCCCTGATATCCATTTAATTTATTCGAAACTCCAGCAATTTTCTCAATGGGCTGGGCAGCGTTTATGTGCATCAGCCCTAATGTCAAGGAGGAGGGGGCCATGAAGGAAGACACTGGCACACAAGACACGCCCTACACTGAGGTCAGTGGTAAATTTTAATCCTGAATAAATGATCACAGTTGGGATCATGTGTGCTAGTGCTAATGCTATGGCAGCAACAACTTCATTTCCCATGTTCCTTCTGATGTTGCTGCACTGTGTAGGACACCTTGGTGGAGCAGCTGGAGCTGTGTGTGGACTACCTGTGGAAATCAGAGAGATACGAGCTCATTGCTGATATCAACAAACCCGTCATTGCTGTCTTTGAAAAAAGAAGAGATTTCAAGGTAAATTTAAACGGTTTCACTCTTCGTCTGGGTCTGTGCACATGTGTGAGCGTATAAAGCTGGGTTTGACATCATGTGTGTTTGTGTGTGCTCACAGAGGCTGTCAGAGCTGTACTATGACATCCATCGCTCCTACCTGAAGGTGACCGAGGTGGTGAACTCAGAAAAGCGGCTCTTTGGTCGCTACTACCGTGTAGCTTTCTACGGACAGGTGAGAAACAGCGATGTTGGTGACACACAGTCACAGGGCAAATTCACAATGTAAGCTTTGCTGCATCAATCAAATAAACTGTGGGCACTGGAAATTCTGCAGAGAGTTTTTAAAATGTTTCAACTTTGAGTGCAACAGATCCAAAGCCTTTCACTGCTACCAAGTTAAAGTAGCATAAACTTGGCAAATAAATTGAAATAAGCTTTCAGCAGAGCTATATACCACTGGGAATAAGAGGGAAATGTATGTATTTGGAATTTGGTTTTAGCTAATCTTTAGATATTGTAAGAGGTAAAAGATATGGATACAAAAGGGATATTGTGTCCGAGTTCAGCTTTGAATCCCTGGATTTACCCGTAAAGCAGCAGAATGTGGTTTGATGTTTGGTCTTTGAAACTCCTGATCCTTTAGTTCCCCATATATTTGTAAGGATGATATTTTTAAGATTGGACATGATAGCTCTGAAATTCAGAATAATAATGAGAATGAGAATGTAATATCTTTTCACTATTTAAAAACAGTAGGAGACAGATACAGCATCTTGTCAGTGAGGTGGAGATCAGATCTTTTTGACTGAGTCAGTTTCCTAAATTGTCTGTCTGCTCTTTTCTTCCTTTTTTTTATTATATTCTAAATCCAGATTGCGGTAAGTTTTATGTCTTTGATTTTCCATCTTCCTAACCACTTTTACCTCTCTTTTCCTTCTGCCACCATTAACTTCTGCTCTTACCCCTTTGAAGGGCTTGTGTCAAGCTTGCTGTGGTCCATTTGACTTTCCATAATCTTCAGTGATGCAGTTGTGTTTTCCCTAAACATTAAGAAGAACACGTGTCAAACACTGTGGACAGAAGTTTCTGTTAATAAACCTCATTCACCTTTTACATACGACTCCAGTGCTGCTCTAAAAGTTACCCTTGAACCCTTCCATCCAGAAACTTAATGCTAACGGCCGGTTAGTGCTGAGTTGTTTTAACAAAATGTCAAAATATGTCATTGCTTGTTCGCACTGACGACCCAGGAAACCAGCAGGGGGCAACATGAACCCAGACTGTCAAGTGTACGACATACTGTGACAGCAAAGGCAACGTGATCTAAACATTAAAGCAGTGATGCGAAAACACAAAGACCTGATCATACAGGTAACAGGCTTCACTGATTGTTTTGTACATGTGTGTTGTGGCAGGGCTTCTTTGAGGAGGAGGAGAGCAAAGAATTTATCTACAAAGAGCCAAAGCTGACAGGGCTGTCGGAAATCTCCCAGAGATTACTCAAACTCTACTCTGACAAGTTTGGAGCTGATAATGTTAAAATGATCCAGGACTCCAATAAGGTAAGGCCTGTTAGCTTTCAGCTTTTTTAAAAAGGTGAATGTTTTCCCTGTCAAGTTGTTGGTGAATCGATTGTTTGTGTCATGTAACTTCACACATGTTCTCACTGATTGACTGTTAAAAACAGGTCAATCCCAAAGACTTGGACCCAAAGTTTGCCTACATCCAGGTGACATACGTGGTGCCCTACTTTGATGAGAAAGAACAGCAGGACAAAAGGACAGATTTTGAGAGACATCACAACATCAACCGCTTTGTTTTTGAGACACCATTTACTCTGTCCGGGAAAAAACACGGAGATGTGGAGGAGCAGTGCAAGAGACGCACCATACTGACCAGTCAGTGTTTGTTTACTGCTCTGGCTCATGTTAACAATATAAAAACATCATTGCCGTTCTACATCACAGTCTCTGTCTGTGTAACACACTTGCTTGTATTTGTTTTGTTCTCTTCAGCGAGTTCAAGCTTCCCCTACCTTAAGAAGCGAATCCAGGTGGTGGAGCAGCAGAGCACAGAAATGAACCCGATAGAAGTAGCCATCGATGAGATGTCACGTAAAGTCTCCGAGCTAAACCAGCTCTGCAGCATGGAGGAGGTGGACATGATCCGGCTGCAGTTAAAACTGCAGGGCAGTGTCAGTGTGAAGGTGAGGATTTAGCACAAATCCACAGCCTCGTGTTTCAATTAAGTTGTCTTGTTTCATCTGAAATAACTTCCCCCTTTCAGGTCAATGCAGGGCCGATGGCTTATGCCAGAGCATTTTTAGAGGAGAAGAATGCAAAGAAATATCCAGACAACCAGGTCAAACTGCTGAAGGAGATCTTCAGGTAGGGCCTTACATAGTGTGTTAATGTCTGAATGTCATAAATACAGCTATGTTAACATATGTCGCACAAATGGACTGTTTAACACATCTTTATCCCAACATTCAGTCAGCAGCCCAGCCGGTATAAAATACCAAAAAAAGGTGAAGACAAACAGTCTTAAATTCAATATATTGAATACAGATTTTTATCTGTATGACATTATAACAAATGAAAGAAAAGGAACCGGTTGTATCTTGTTCATATGAGTATTGGTTGCCTTCAGAGTGTTAACTGTGAAAACTGTAAACTGTAAAAAGCCACATTTTGCCAGTGGCATAAGGTTAAGTGACCGGATGAATGAGTGACACTACATGAGGACAGCACAATAGAACAGATTTTGTTTGCTCCATGCAGGCAGTTTGCAGAAGCCTGTGGTCAGGCTTTGGATGTGAATGAGCGTCTGATCAAGGAGGACCAGCTGGAGTACCAGGAGGAGATGAGAGCTCACTATAGAGACATGCTGACCGAGCTCTCTGGCATCATGAATGAACAGGTCTCATCATGCAATGACCAATGAATGTCCAGATATATTTTCTCACCCTGGGTTTTTGTTTCAGCAGTTTGGCTGCATGGCATAATGAGCCCCATCTTTACCTCCACATTATTTTATTAGACATTCTTGCATTTTCATGGCTTTCATAAATCTTCGTCATGACTTCAATGTTTCTCTACGTCTTTTCATACTTTTTTATCTCACTGCAGCTTCAGAAAAATGTTCTTGCATCCAGCGCAACCTCTCTGTCTAACAGCCCTCTGTCCACTCTTTGTAAGACTGGTACGTCATGTCATCATATTCCCTGCTGCTCGCTCTTCTCACCTTGTTATTCTCTTTCCTCACTTTATCGGCCCACATCCCTTTTCTTGTTGACATTTCACTCCTGTTTAAGTCTTCCTGTTCCAATGCAAGCTTTTTTTTATTTTTGCTTTGTGTCTAGATTCCTCACACAAGACAACCAGGAACGGAGCGGCACAGCGCTTACTGAACAGCCAATAGACTCACAAGATTTTATTTTTTTTTTTTTTTCCCTGCCAACAAGGGTATTCCCCCCCCCCCGAGTGGAGTGCCAATTTGAACGTCAAAGTGGCTCATTTGCTTGTTTGAGACTGTAGCTCATTCTTGGCAAAGCAGAATGATGGAGAAACTGTGAATGACGGCAAGTGTAGAGAAAACAAGGGAAGAAGTCTGTTGACTGTGGTTGTGGTAGTCTGTAGTCCTGTTGTTGAACGTCGACTATCTGCTATAGAGGCCAGGCTGCTGGACTGTTAGCTACTGTTTGTCTTTGGTTTTAGAAACTCAATCCATGTGTTGTATGGATCACCCTGCCCTGCCAACTGATTCATCAGCTCACATGCTGACAGACAAATTCATACAAAAACACATGCGCCTTCTCTCTACAACCCCGTCCCTTTAGAGAACAGTGACCTTACTGAGCTTGGGGTGCGTTCAGCTGTGTATGTAATATATCATTTTCTGGTGCATTTTGAAGACATTTTTTGTTACATTTTCTCTGTGGAGTAGCGTTTTACTTGGACTATCTTAATGATGATTAATGTGAAAAACAAACAAACATTTCAATACAGGTCTCCATTAACCACGATGAGGAGTTGAACGCACCTCCTGTTCCTGTTTGAATGTAGAGCAGCTCCACATTGCTACTTTTTATCCTTGTTAACGTCCTGGAAATATCAAGTTCCCAATTTTCAAATCAAAACAAGCAAAAATAAAATAAATAAAAAATTATGTTTTGTAACATTTTTATGATTGAAATTGCATTGTTACTGTTATTATTTCATGTACTGTTTTGAATTGTAAATAAGAAATATTAATATTTAAAATGTTTGAAATGTTTCTTTTTTTATAAATATATATACAATATATACATATTTGTTTAGCTGAATTAAAAAAAGAACAAAAACTAAAGTTTTATGTATAACACCTAAATAAAATTTTGTTTATGTCCAAATTTCATCATTATACCTCAGTTTTTCTCCTCAGCACGTTTTCATCCACTGTCATGATATCAGTTTTGCTACTATTATATGTCATCTTGCCTTTAGTAGTGATATGCTACTAAAGGCAGGTGCACCACAGGCTCAGGTTTGTTCATGAACACATTCTCAGTGTAGAAATTAGTGATTTGTTCACGACGGGTCTTCAGGTCTTGTGTTATTCTCGTGATTACAGCAGTAACATGACCAGTCTGTGAAGGGATCCAGTCTCTGTGGGGGGTCTGGGCCCAATCTCTGGGGTGGTCCACTTTTCCACCAGTCCATCACTCGTCACCAATTGACCTAGGCATGTTCAGCTGCCCACACCAGGAATCAAACCCACAACCTTTTTATTGTGGGGTGACTGCGCTAACCACTATGCCACCATGCTGCTCGAATAATAGTTGTTATTATTATTTATTTATTTATTTTAAATAAATGTATTTATTATTTATTATTAGCGCTGTCGCCCCACAATAAGAAGGTTGCGGGTTCGGTTCCCGGCTTGGGTCCTTTCGTTGCATGTTTTCCCTGCATCTGTGTGGGTTTCCTCCCACCGTCCAAAGACATTCATGTATAGGTTAACTGGAGACTCTAAACTGACCGTAGGTGTGGATGCGAGCATGAGTGGATGTTTGTCTCTGTTTGTCCTTGTGTGTTGGCCCTTCGATGGACTGGCGACCTGTCCAGGGTGTACCCCGCCCCTCGCCTAATGTGTGCTGGGATTGGCTCCAGCAGCCCCGCGACCTGGAAACAGATAAAGCGGATGAAGATGAGTGAGTGAGTGAGCATGAAAGTTAACGTTAGCTATGTAGCTATGGAATGGATGTTTAACACACAAGGACATTTCAATATGTGTGTGTCGTGCAAATCTTCATCTGTGGTGTCATAATTTTTTTGTGGTTGATTGTATTCTTTTGTTATAGTAAACACCTCTAACTTAATACATGCAATGGCACTTTAAAGAGCAAAAAAGACCAAAAAATGTAAAGGCTCGGGCTCACCAGGGCAACCAGCCAGTGGAGGTCCAGGCTGTTTTTGACCGAAGGAAAAGGCATTCGTCTTAAGGTCAACCTGTCACATCATCTTCCTCCGCCATGGCACAAGGTCAGTGCTTTTATTTATGCACCAGATTTACACACCATTTCACTGTTGGCCAGAAGTATCCTGTATAGATTCTGGGAACTTCTGGTAAGGGGCCAAAATATTTTCATTGTTCATTTTAAATGTATGAAAGTGGGGGTTCATCCGTAACAAATACAAGCAGGATTTTACTGTTGCTGTAAAATAATCCTGCCTGAAATGGATGGATCAGCTCCAAAAACCCAGTTCTTTGTTTTGGATCATTGATTTATTTTTCATTCTCAGAGGGGTCACTGCACAGAGTCAGCAGCCAAATGAATCACAATGTGAGCAGTTGGTTTTGATCTGATGGACCTCAGAGGCTCTCACCACCACAGCTGAGCGTATGTCTGTTGTTTCAAACGGTCTCCATTGGTTTACCCCGGGGCTCCGTTTTCCTTTGTGCTTCGCATCTTCACTGTGAACTCTATATTTCACCCCAAACAGATTATTTTACCAGTGGGTTGATCTAGGGCAGAGTTTGTAATCATCTGAGCTTTTCTCTTTCACTTAATTAACTCCTTTGCTACATTTTGTGTACCTCCCCTTGAATATGCTACCATGAAATTTTAATGTGCCATACTTTAGTTAAGATGTTTTGGTGTTTTTTTTGGCAAACCAGTCATGTTTTGACACCCTTCTTTTCAACATTGCACCTACTGGGCCTTCGAAAATGATCTTTTGCTCTGCAATTATACCTGCAGGATAAACAGTGTTGAAAGTAAAGTATGTAGACAAACTTCATGATGAAATAAACGTATGGTCAAGGTTTTCTTGAGAGTGAAATGACATGAAAATGTAGTGTGCTCTCCAGTATGGGCTCTGGTGTCAGTTTCTTTTTTTTTTTGTTTGCAATAGCTGGCTATAATTACTGACCATGCAGAGAAGGAGCAGTGGAGTGGTTGTTAATTTATTGATGCAAAGCCTGGTGTTGGAACGCTGCACATATACAGAGGTTAAGTAGCTCCAAACATCCAGCTGGTGGTAAAATACAGCATGTGGTCTCTCTGACTAATCTGTCTTTATCTCTGTGTCCTCACTTTCCTTCTGTGGTTGTGGTTGTTTACATGCAGCAGTTTGAGTCTCATTAACCTCATAAACTACCTCCTCCTCTCAAACTCCTTTCCTAAAAAACTGCGTGTTTTCTACCTCCTAAAGTCTCACATCTCTCACCTCCCTCCCTTTCTGTAGCCAATTTCGTGGACCAGAAACGGGGCCGATTGGGTTTCCCTCCGGCTTATATTTGCCTGTCTCTGTGCTGCTGGCCTCGACTCTGGTGGGGTCAGGTTGCTCTGAGACAACACCATTCACAGTAGGTCACAGACAACAAAACCTAGTTAAGCTACAGACACAGTGTCTCATTATGAATTGTTAGATATTGCCCCTTCCTGACAGTTTTTCATATTTCAGTATCTATATCCTTTGGACATGTGTTGGCTGGGTTACACGTTCACTTTGCTGGAGTCAGACCAGCACAGCTACAGGTGTGCTCAGAGACTGTGGTCTTTTCATTATGGGTTACAACATGTGGCCACACAAGCTCCTTTGCAGCATCTGGCTGAACAACTCCAGCTGTGGACACCCCGTCGAGAGTATCTGTAATTTTCTCCTTTGTGTGCTGCCCGTTTGTATTTGATGTCTTCTGCAGGGATTCCTTCTATTATAAATAGAACGGCTGTTTTGTCTTCATGTTCTTTTTCCACATGGATGCCTGTGATCACTGGCTGACCCCTGACCGCTGCATGTTTTCAAGCATGAGATTCATGAGTATTCATGAGACAGAAGACCCTCTATTTGTTGGTCTAAATTAGAGGCCAACCAACCAAATGTCTGTCTGTCTTTGGAGTGAAATGAATAAAACCCTAACTGTGAATGGACATGAGGCACGAAACGTAACATAAATTCAGTCTATTCTTGCATAATCCATGAATTTGACCTGTTTATGTGCCTGATCTTCTGCTTCGCTGGGAGCAGAAAACAATGACTGAAAGGTGGCCTTTTCTCAGTTTCCATTTTCTTGTCAGACTGAATTAATATTTCAAAGGAAGGATATTGTAATCCCAGCAGAGACATGGGCATTACAAGAGGATGAGTGTGGGGTGCAGAAAATCTCATCTCATCCATCGACTTTTAGTTGGTGAATTCGGGAAACCTGTTGTTGGACCAAAAGCTGCCAAAACTTCATATGTTTTTCAGCGTCCCTGTAAGTTCACCGGGTCTCCTGCCATTCAAGCTCTTCGCAGTGCACATTTCATTTCCGACCCCTGCTTAGTTTTCCTGAAACTATATGCCAGGGCTGATTAATAAAACATCCTCTGTGTGCTACTGGATGATCACCGGAGCCCTTTCAGCTGTATAAGTGGTGAAAGGCGACATAATCTGTCCCAGAACAAGATCTGGGCCGAGATTGAGAGACACACACACAGCAGGACGACCCACCAAAGCCCCGCGTGGGAGCACCATGTTAAAGCCCCAGCAGCCCGCGCCGCCGGTGTTCGGGAAGCCGTGGTACAGCACCATGGACAGCACCCGCAGCCTGGCCCGGGTCATCATGGAGATGCGCGACGAAATCCGCAAACTGGAAGCGGAAAACCGCGAGCTGCGGCGGGACAGCGCGGAGGAAAACCCCTATGTGAACCTGCGACGAAATGTGTCTGCACCGGACTTGGATGGACAATACAAGGGTAAGAGCTGAGGGCCTGCACCAGCACACCTACAACAGAGGAATTAAGAGAAACATTATGCCATGTCAGAAAGGACAGAAAAGCCAAGAAACGACATTTTCAAATTGAAATGGAAAGAATCACAAGATTCTTGTTATTTCACAGAGAACAATGTCATGACTGTACGGAGGTACTCCATCAGTTCCAACCTGACCGGGGTGAGAGAGGGGAGGATGGACGGTGCACAGCTGAGGGAGTCTGGTTGGGGAAGACTACAAGAAGAAATCCAGCAAGGGAACTTTGATGTTAATGCAGCGGGAAGAGGAAGAGGAAAAGTTACCAACAGGCACTCCCTGCAGGAATACATCCACAAAAACAGGTACAGAGAGGCCTTGAATAAACTTGTGTTTTTATTTGACAAAGTAGAGGTTTGGGAAAATCCCTCCAGTGATGGGCAGTTTAAGAGGATTTTACTGGCTTTATGCTAAATTGCAGGTTTTGCATTCATCTAACTGTTACAATTCTCTGAATTTTTAGGGCCAAGGTAAAAACCGTCACGTTTCTTCTACCTGTGGACGACATTTACACCAACCGTCCAGTTCTGACCAAACACCAGGAGGAGCCTAAAATCACTGAGACTGAGTCTTAAGAGGACATTTCAATGTTTTTAATGTGGCCATGGGACAAAACATGAACTGGGCCAATTTAAGCCTCTTCATCTAGGTTAGAGTAGACTGGGCTCTTAGTGAGTGACCCAGTGGGCTGATTTTATCACACCTGACCTCACAAACACAAGACTCTTTTTTTCATCTACCCATTACAATCCAGGCCTGGCCAGCAGTGATGAGGTACGCAGCCCTCTGCAGCGAGGATCAGATGGCTGGACTCCTCATCCAGACCTGTGGTGTCATTTTGGAGTGAGACACCTGTACACCTGCAGGTGACAGGCCTTTTACAGACAGTTGTGGTCACCTGAGTCAGGCCTCGTGAGCAACATCAAGCTCATCACTTATTCATTTATTCTTTCTTTTCACGCTGTAAACTAAGTGGGTAGTCAAGAGGCCACGTGTGTGTGTTTAGACATGTGACATGTGTCTTCATACGATTCATACTTTATTTTTTTAGTCCAAACCACTAACAGCCTCTGCGTTCTTGTTTGGAAGGCTCCTTGTAAATAAACCAGTCTCTGGCACACTTTTATGAAACTTCATTGTGAGCTACTAGCTGCTACATATGGAGTGTACTGTATCTGACAAACAAATACTGATAAGCTCATTCAGTGTTACATTTTCATTCCATTTGAATCACTAAACTAGATTGGTTAAAAATTGTAAATCTAACTATAATGTCACATTGAGAGAATTATAAAAACAGTTTTGAGTATTAGCTGCAAATGAGGATACTTCAGACTGAGATGATACATTTCATAACACTACTTTTTCCTTAGACTGGAAACTAGTTAAGGTGTAATGATATGAACAACAGATTTTAGTTTGAATGGACCTGATAAACAAGAGGAACAATACCACACCATTATACCATCTAAGATTTGTTTAGGGTCAGTCACTGACAGAATAAAATAAATCTATTACTTAGGACATATTCTCCATGAGCTACAGGCAAAACATGTTTTAACTTAAACTTCAGTATGATGTTTTCATTTGCTGAATCCAAAGTAGCATCTTTACAACACTGAAAAGGAAAAAATGAAAACAGCATATTAACTTACATCACACATTGTGAGAATGATGTTAGCTACAAAAAGATTCTTGAGTACAACAATATTGACACAAATCAAACATATTGCACCAACTTAGACCAACAGCTAAACCCTAACCCGAAAAAAGGTGTCAATGAAAGCCAATTGTTCTCCAGTTTAAATGACACAATATAAATCAGAACATAGGGACTATGAAACCATCAGATAATGAGCAGGCCTGTTCTGTGACGAGCGGGCTGGCAGTTATTCAGCTGTTCAGCATCAGCATGTAGGTCAGACAGACCCATAATCCAGTTTGTTTCAAGACAGAAGGTGGTCATCCTCTTCCCCTCCATCTCTCCTCAATCCTGGACAACAAAGCCTTTCTTCTTGGCAAACATGGGAATATGAATTAGGATGGAGACATCATACAGTTCATGGTGTCTGTCAAAATATCTTTTGAATGCTTTTGTTTAGAAGAATGAATGTGCATCTCCTCACTAGTAGACAGTTGGGCTCAAATGGATCTTTTCAGGGAGGCTGTGACAGTACTGAGGCATCTTCTTCCCAACGACACTGCCAGCACAGAACCGCTGTGGAGACTTTCTCTCTTCCTCCAGGTGCTCCGTTCTACTTTCTTACTGTCCAGTTGATGAGACAACTCAGTTTCCACCATGCAGCTGGACGAGCAGGATGAAGTTGCAGCTCACATCTTGTGGCATCAGAAATTTTTGTGCCTCTCTCCTCAGCTCTTTAATACATGGAGTATGAGCGTGAGCTCGATGAAGCACACAGTTCAGGGAGGGCATCCAGAACATCTGACCTGGAGACAAGGGACATCAAAAAATGTTAAAATGTTTATTTATGAGATGCCATTGACGAAGAAATGTCAAATTCTAGATCCATATTTTGTGATCTTCATCTAAGCTGCAGCATAGGTCTGTCCTTCAGGACAAAGTGGCTGTTGATGAACGTCTTGATGTTGGAGATGGTGAAGCTGATGGATGGATTCTCATGGTCGGCAGGTCAGACACAATCCTCTGAAGGTTCCTCGCAGCTTGATGGTCCAGGAACGGCTTCAGACACCTCCAGGTTCATTCAAGCGAATTCAATATGATCAGATTACTCACAAACCCCGGCTAGTAATTTTTTTACCTGCTCATCAAAGATTTTATGGAAAGATAAGGCATGACAGAAAGTCTTCAGATCACTTTTAAGTTAGAGGATGCACTGGTTCAAAGCCCCTTAATATCTCATCTGTGCAGTTAGTGAAAAGGGGGATAGTTAAAGATTTGAAATTGTTTAGCAAATAAAGATCCATGTAGAGTATGCAGGTCCTCTCCTATTGCCTCATGATCTGTTATCTGGCTCTGACGGCATGTCTCTGGGTGCGTGTACCTTTCCCAAGGCTGGCCAGCCCTTTTATCATCTCCCAGTAACTTCTCAGCATTGAGAAACTGATACAGGATGCCTTTAGAATAAGCTGTAGACGCAGACAAGGAAAGTTTTCTCTGTTTTTTGTCCACTTTTAGCTTCTGTATAGTTAATATGTGGTTTTACAAATACAGATTAAAACATGCAGACCTTGTGACGCAGATCATTTAACCTCTTTAATTATGGAATTGCATTAGCCAGCTAGAAGCTGGAACCCCGGCTCCTTGGGAAAGGTCCGGTCTCACTGCTGCCCACTGTGTGATCAGGAAAATCACAAGCTCCTTCTTTGCAGTTCTCCTCAGATCCTCCAATCCAACAACTTTCATTGTTATGTCACTGTTGAAAAAATCTTTAGTTACAGAGCTCCTGTGATTCCTGTGAAAGAGAGACTGTCACTTGGATTGCATTAAAATACAAATAAAATTGCAGCAAATTTATGAGGATAATATAAAGGGGCACATGTTAAAGTGACACTTAATGCAGAAGATGTGTTCTGTATTTACCAGGAACAATGTGGCAGAGTCCTCTGTGGTCTGAATAATGGTGGAGAAGCATGGTGCTGCCAGGATTCCTCTCCTCCAGAAATGATGGTGCATTAATCTCCTGCAACGGTAAGAATCAAACAGTGCATCATAAATCAATGTATTCTCCTCATGACCATTCACAAAATGAGAAAAACAGGACACAGAACATGAAGAGGCACCTCGTAGGAAAGGGAGAGGTTCCTCTGAAGTGCATCCAGTTTCTCAGTGAATTCAAACAAATTTCCTCCTGAAGTCCACAGCATATGGTCATAGCCAGACTGTGTATTCTCCAAAACTGCCCTCTTTTCCCCTCAAATTAATATAATCTGCTTTGATACAGTTGATGGTTGTTCATAATTTACACATACATCCATCACAAAAAAAAGCTAATGAAACCAAAATATCTTAAGGTGTGTTGATTGATGTCTTCTCTAGTCTCGGGGGGAAGGGGTGGGGTCTGTGGAAGGGTCCAGTCTAGTCTCTGGTCTCGAACTCACAACCTTCTTATTGTGGGGTGACAGCGCAAACCACTACATTTACATAGATAGATAGACTTTATTGATCCCTAAGGGGAAATTCATCATCCACATCCCTGTTTATATACATGTGCAATACTGTATGCTATTATTTGGATTTTAGAAACAAGATACATATATAGCTTATTTAGCCTGAGGGAAATTAACTTGCCTTTACACTGCAGTGTGCTTTACTTCCCAACATGACAGACAAACAGCTCGTTTTTGTACAGATTAGATGCTGAAAGGTTTAAACACAAAATATGTTCAGAAATGGGGAACTATATAGAAACGTATGTTGATACTTGTGGCACATGAGACATTGTGCTAAAACAGCTGGTTAATGTCCACACAGCTCCACTTTAGGGGATCCGACTCCGGGTCTTCGGTTCTGAGTCTCTCGTTCACTTGTCTCATGGCCGCTGCTCAGTGTGACCCGAGCATTCCCCTTTAAGCAGGTGGGCTTGTGGGTAATGTGTGACGTAGTCAGTACGTAGCCATGTTGTGTTGTGTTTGTCCCTCTGTCCGGTGAACGGTGTGAGAAGTAACTCCAGCTGTGGCCGCTGTGAGCTTTATAGTCAGTGTGATGAAACTCCTAAAAGTGCTGTGTTGTGATGTTGACGGAAGTAAAGAGCTGAATAAAGCCGGTCCATGTGTTCAACTACTCCACCTCTCCTCTTAGCCCGGACTGATAGTTACCATGGTTACCAGCGTGAACGAGCCAAGCTAAGGTTAAACAGAATTAGCTTTGTAGCTAGCTGAGCTAGCACAAGCTCAGCTAGCTAAAATGCGGAGCCGCGACTCTAACTCACTAATTCTCACCTCCATTTCTGCCGTCATCCTGAATCTATGACAAGACGTACAATCATAAAAGGAGGCAGAGGAGATCGGAGCCCCAGACCCCCTGGAGTCTGAGTCTGTGTTTATTGTGTCCATATAGAATATGTTTTGTACAGAAGAGAGACTGGACCAGAGGTCTCTAAAGCCGGTGTGTCAACCGATTTGGTTCCCCCAAGTTCCTGTTCCCCTTTACACTGATTTACTGCTGAGTCGTGCGTAGTTGCTAAGTTACCGTGTGTACTTAAGGAAGAAACGCAAATAGAAACACAGCTGGGTGTACGGAAAGCGAAATGGAAAAAGCCAATGTGTAGGTTACTGGTATGGTATTTATTATATAACAAAATAAATTGAGAATGCATTTGTTCGGCCATTCTTTGTCAATCTTTGTGTAAATGGATACCAGCTAGTATAGCTGTGCGAGAGTAGCCTACGTTAAGTAAACCTCACTGCCAGATCACTTACACTAGTTAGTCGCTTCGAAATGGACTGCTAGCTAACTGGTTAGCTAACTGGTTAGCATGCTCGGCTGACGAACTGATGACATTATTTTTGACGTATAACGTAACTATTGCTCACCGTTCATTTGGAAACGGGCAGAGCGCCTGCGAATGACACAAGTTTACCATTTTAAGAACATACACTCACATGACAAACGGCCATCCTGGCCTCCCGAATGTATCAACTTTGCGCCCTTTGGAAGCCTACACATCTGTTATGTCTTGAACGACATGCCCATAAAATAGGCTATAAGTCTACATAAATATCATTGAGCGATCAGCCAGTTAAATTGTAGCATATACACAAGAAATTTTCTTGTGTAAAGCATGGTATTTATTTACTCATAAAAATTATGAACAAGTCAACAGGCGTGGCCTCGGAGCTAAAGAAGAGGTCACGTGGGATGCTGGAGCCAATCGCAGTCCACTCCGGGTCGTACGTCATCACGGTTAGGTCAGGTGACGTAAATGTGAAATGGTGAAGTAGCGCAAATGTTTGCTGCAACTCGAGCAGCGCTGTGGCGCAGCGGTAACGCTGCCGCCCCGCACCTAGGTGGGAGGGGTTCGATTCCTGGCTAGGGTAGGTGATGTAAATGTATAATGTAATGTAACCCCGGGGTTAGCGATGATGATGTTAATATGTATATATGATGTAAATGTAATGTGATTGTATGACTTACTGTAACATGTTACATGTATGTAATGTTGAATATGAATGTAAATGTATGTAATGTAATGTGTATGTATGTAAAGGTCCATTCCCGGTGTGGGCACCTGAACGTGTCTACGAGTTGGTTACGAGTAATGGACTGGGCTAATGCAGATACGGCGCCCCCCCCCAGGACCTAGGCCGAACCAGACCGGACGGGTGACGGCACCCCTCCAGGAACGGACCAGACCGGAGACAGGACGCGTCCACAGACTAGACCAGTAAAGCGAACATTCAGTGAGATGAATTATTTTAGTGAAAGATTATGTAATATTTCAGTATATTAACTTATACTTTCTTTCTTCCTAATTGTAACCACCCCCCAACAACAACAAATGGTTTGGCCACCGATCCTTCGCTAAGCCCCGCCCTACTGTTGCTATGCTAGCCTGTTGTCTGAAGTCGGTAGGAAAATGTCCAGTCCACAGAAGACATCCAAACTCTGGCTACAAGCTAATGAGTGTTCCAGGTAATAATACGGCCACAATGAATGAAGAATGAGCCGATCGTTATGGAGAAATAATCCAGGTAGGATGAGGATTATACATCGTGGCCATCTTCTTAACTGGAACACGTAGAGACATGAAATGTGCGGTCAATTTCTCAACCCTTTATTTTCAGTGCATACATTGTATGCATACAGCAAACATTTGCGCTACTTCACTATTTCACATTTACGTCACCTGACCTAACCGTGATGACGTGCCACCCGGAGTGGACTGCGATTGGCTCCAGAATCCCACGTGACCTTCAAGGTCCAAGGAGCAGAAATATGTCATTCGCAGGCGCTCTGCCCGTTTCCAAATGAACGGTGAGCAATAGTTACGTTATACGTCAAAAATAATGTCATCAGTTTGTCAGCCGAGCATGCTAACCAGTTAGCTAACCAGTTAGCTAGCAGTCCATTTCGAAGCGACTAACTAGTGTAAGTGATCTGGCAGTGAGGTTTACTTAACGTAGGCTACTCTCGCACAGCTATGCTAGCTGGTATCCATTTACACAAAGATTGACAAAGAATGGCCGAACAAATGCATTCTCAATTTATTTTGTTATATAATAAATACCATACCAGTAACCTACACATTGGCTTTTTCCATTTCGCTTTCCGTACACCCAGCTGTGTTTCTATTTGCGTTTCTTCCTTAAGTACACACGGTAACTTAGCAACTACGCACTACTCAGCAGTAAATCAGTGTAAAGGGGAACAGGAACTTGGGGGAACCAAATCGGTTGACACACCGGTCCTGGATGTTTCCTGCAGGACAGTGCCCCTCCACCACCGGAGCTGGAGACCTCTGTAGTAGGGCCTCTTTAACTGAAGGTATCTTTGAGCTATAACCTAAAAATGCCTGTAGCAGAATCGCATCAGTGTATTGTATAATGACAAGGTATTTTTGTTATACTTTTTCTGAAGTAATTTCTTGATGAAGCTACTTTTACTGTAGTGACCGACTGGCTGTAGTAATCAGCAATTCTATTGAGGAATGTGAAGTTAGCGACACCCAAGGGCGTAATTTGCCCGGGGGATAAGGGGGTCACGACCCCCGCAGAGATTAAGGCAGTCAATATAACCCCCTTAAATATAATCACATCATTCTGATTTAATAAAAATATTTAACCCCCCCCGTTCACGACCGTATCTGAAAGTCAAGCACAGATTAGTTTAGTTTCAAGGCCTTTGTGACTTCACAGAGGTCTTATGTTTACTGGTGTCATGATGCCAGCATCAAAGTGAAGAGCACAACAAATACAGCACAGAAGGGCACACAAAAGGCACAGCAGACTGTTGGAACAGCTTAAAAAATGAATGCAAGAATTGAGTATAATGTGTTTGTCACTTAAACCAGTCAACTTTAACCATATATATTAATGTGCGTGTGTATGCATACAAAAAACAAGATATATCTTTCTCAGTGGATCATAGTTGAATGTACTTGTTTTGCACAATCCGTCATGTCCATGTCCCGATGAGTTTCAGGTCCATAACGAAGTTTGCAGAGCTTTCATGTCCCTCAGAAGGCTCAGGCTCTTCCTGCTTCTTTCCCCTGGTCTAACTCTGAGTGCTTCAGCAGAGCGACCACTAGTGGACACTGTGGTAGTCACTTTTAATTCATTCCTGCTGTGTGGCCTAGAACCAGCTTTTTTTCTCAACTTCTTTATCTAGAAAAAATAACAATGCAAAGCATGATCTTACAATGTGATGGTGAGAGAACTGAATTGCATTTGTGTGAAAACCTACTTGTGTTTTGTGTTTGTGGAGTTTACTGATCTGTTCTCCCTTCCGCTCCATTTTCAGCAGCAGCCTCTCATGCTCCCTCTGAAGTTCTTTTCTTTCTTGGTCAGACACACTGTCCTCCACCTGCCTCATCAAATCATCCTGCTCTCTGCAGCACACACATTCACACACACTAAATAAAAATGAACACTTTAGAGTTCATTCTCTCTTTATCAGACAATGACACTACACTCACAAGCTCATGAGCCGCAGCTCCTCCTGCAGTGCCTGTAGCAGCTCTGACAGTTCCCCTTCACTAGTGGAGTTGGAAGATGAAGAACTGTCTGAATTCCTGCTACTGACCATCTCATGGCGGTTTGAGTTTTTGGAGAGGATGCGACTGTTGCAGAGGTGTGGCTGATGTCGCTTCAGCAGAGACAAAACTGACTGGACATTTGCTCTGACTGAGTGGCTGCAGCCCACGGACTGATTTGAAGGTAGTAGATTAGAAGAGACCAGAGAGAAATTCAGTGTAGGAAAAGTGCAGCTGCTTAAAATCTTATTAGTCTAATTTTAAAATCACAAATCAACATGGGCCCATACTACCGTTCCAGCGACAAAAGGCACATCTCTGAGGCTCAGTCTATAGTGTGGCTGTGTGTAGGAAGACTGCGGCAATGAAGATTTCTGTTGAGAAAGGAGCAGCATTGAAAAAATATGATCCAGAAATAGAGAAGCTGCAGCTGTCTTGTCACATTTGTGTATTAAGCAGGGAAGCAGTATCCTCTGTCCGCTACAACAGATAACCCTGAAGTCTCCAAATCTGAAGCCAGGAAGGTCTTTACCTTAGAGTTGGACTGCTCTTTGGAGTGTCTGATGGATGGTGACACTGATTGCAGCAGGATCTTATTGGCTTCTAAGCCTGTCTGTAGCTAAGGAAAAGAACAAAAAAGTAAAATGCCACATACAAAAAATCCTTTTAAACATATCTGTATTTCAACATTTGTGATGCAATACTTCTTTTCAGGAAAAGGAAACATTACAACCTGCCATCGATAACTACAAGCAAGATAACTGCTAGTTTAAGACAAGTAAAAATGAATGTCTGTTCACCTGGTTGGCCTTTTCCTGGATGAGCTTCCTTTGGTGCTCCTCTTCTTGCAGTTTCATCTCTAGCTCACGGATCTTCAACTGACATATTCAGACACACAGTCACTACAAAGTTAGTAATTTCAGGAATGGCTATCTTTATTTTAATTGCAAACTTGTGAATAAAACGAGAATTTCAGAATCTAAGATAAAACCCTTGTAACTTCTGAAATTCTATTTGGGAACCAAAGAAATTGTCCTTGGTAAGCCATTAGCTGTGCCTCAATGCAGGTAATAGAGATTGTGCGGACACAAAAAGTTAAATCAAATGGGCATTTTTGACAAATTTGATCCAGAGAGAGCTGGAGAGGTTCCAGTACCTTATGAAAAAAAATTATTTTGTACAAATGTAATAAAGTATCATTAGTTTCAGCTACCTAAGATTCTGACTTATTTTGGGGCATGCGGGGCTCTGAACCCCAAGTTATAAACCATTATCTCATCAATTTTGGATATTTGTTGGTCCACAGAATCACAGAGAGATTTTACTCCATGTTTTCTTTGCGGAAAACTAGGCTGTGAGTAAGTTTGAGAAGTTAGCGTCATTTAGTCAGCATAGAAATGTACATTTTGTGTGACTGCCATTGCTACAGAAAATAATACTATTGTGTTATGTATGATAATTATAATAACAAAGCTCCCCGTGTCTGTGTGGGTTTCCTCCCACCGTCCAAAGACATCATGTTTAGGTTAACTGGTGACTAAATTGTCCGTAGGTCTGAGTGTGAGTGAGAGTGGTTGTTGGTCTCTGTCTGTCTCTGTGATGGACTGGCGACCTGTCCAGGGTGTACCCTGCCCCTCGCGCAGAATGTTGGCTGGGATTGGCTCCAGCACCCCCCGTGACCCCGCGGTAGAAGATGGATGAATAATAGCAAAGCATCGAAGAGGCAAGTTCTTTCCCAATTTTCTTCTGATATTCACTCTGTCTTTAAAAATGCACCTCAGCATTGTTCTGGGTGTGTGTGAGCCGGAGATACTCCTGCTCCAGTCGCTCCAGCTTCTCCAACTGGGCATGCTCGGACACTGTTTCCAGCTGTTGATGAGCTAACTTGGCTGTATCCATGGAAACCTGAGAGTGTGAAGAGCAGATAGCATTTATGTATAAATGTACTCAGTCATGTTGCTTCTCACTTCAAGACATGGTTGTTGTGAGCTTTTAAAAGAGTAATCTGAAATCTACTTTACAGACTATAACATTAAAGAAAGCAGCGTGAACCTGCTCTTTGACCCGATTGATCCTGTCTGCTTTACTGCTCCGCAGCATCCTTCTCATATGATCCAGCTGTCGCTCCAGCTTCACACAGCGCGACTCTGCAGCGGCAAGGTGGGTGATCAGCACTTAATGAAGACACAGAGAAGGCGGGGGGGGGGGGGGGTGATATATATATATATTTCAATGCACAGAAATAAAAGAAATGTATAAAAAAAAGTTATGACAATGTTATCATTGCATTTTAATCATATTCCCACCCTGGTTACAGCTGGATGGCTCTCTCACTTCTTTCCCTGTGTCTGCCTGATTATTTAAGAGTCTTTGTGTTGCTCTCTCACTCTGCAGACATGTGTGCAATGCATCTTTGTCTACAGTTTGTGAACCAAGTTGCGGATGTCCTTTCTCCAACTCCAACTTCCTAATTTTCTCCTGGAGGTTCCTCAAGGCAGATAAGATTTCTGTAAGTGCGCCCACACACATACACACACACACAAAATTTGCAAGGAGAGAGAATGAATACATGAATGTGAATCATCGAGGTAGTTGTGTACTAACAGAGTTCAGACATACATGTTTAGGGATGCTGTAATATGATCTGGTTTTCATGGACGTCATTGAATTGGAGACATTCAGGTAGTGTGGAGTTGTATTACACATGTAACCATGGAGCTTTGAAACACCACAATACCTGAATGGAAACATAGTAAAGGGTCTATATCCCATTTCTGCACAAGTGATTTACCTGCGCTGCTGGTCTCTGGGAAGGCCTTGCTGGGTGATGACGGCCGACATGACTGATGTGTGCGTGCTCGACGTGTGTGGTGAACAAGTGTGTTGATGAAGGGTCGGTAAGCAGGATAGTCCTTATAGGATGGCAGGGACAGACTGAGAGGTGGTCGTGGTGGACACAGTTCCTATAGAAAAACACATGGGAACACCGGGGATTGTGCTGTGGTGATACCCATCTGTCCGAACTTTGAATCCCTGCTGTCACTGAACTCAACGCGATGGATTTGTCCTGGTTAAGTGTAACACATCAGACTCGGGTGAAAGGTTCAGCTGATCTGAGCTGTAGCAGCTGTAGTCTCACTAACACTGTGGTCGTTTTCAACAGGATGGCTTGACATAAAATAAAAATGTGTAAATGCTGCTGTACCTTCTCCCGCGTCCCATCAGCAGCGGCTGTTTTTGACAGAGTCTCCATCGGAGGCGGTCAAGTCTGTCTGGTTTCAGCAGAACCGAGGGGAAGTTAATGGGAAAAAAGGCCCGCAGTTTAAAGTCAGATTAACTAGAACTGACAGCGTGCTATCCCCGCCGTTTGCAGGGCTGTCGGTGCTAAGAGCGGCTCTGAAAAGAAAACACCACTTTGCCAACATTGCCTCCGAGTGGTTTTTGAGGGATGCGATTCGTATATTCCCCAGACTGCCCGCCAGAAACTGTGCACGTAGCCGCTCCGACTAGCTTCGCGTCACAAGACAGCCAGGTAACATAAAACAAACGCACATTGCTTGTTTAACGGGAAGTGTAGTTTTTCATTCGCGGGCCCTCTCCGGAACAGAAAGGCGATGCCTCGGGAAAAAACTACAATAACCATAGACCCTCGTTGGGTGGTTAGGAAAACGTTTGCAACTCTTGCCGGGATTTTCTGACAACACAGTGTGTCCGAGAGCCTTCAGTGGAGGTGGGGAGCTAGTACTGTTTCTCACACCATGTGGTTCGTAAGAATCAAAGTTAGACCGGTTTATTTACTATGTGTTGCCCCAGAGTGCAAACAGATGTTTATTTCGTGTTATTTATCCACTAGCGTTAGTCAAGCTAACTCGTTCAGGTGATTGTTAATGTTAGCTACTGCTTTACTAACCGATTACTTGTTAGCTAGCTGTCACACAATAATATAAAATTGTATTGTGTAACCAGATTTGTTTCGTATAATTTTCCCCACTGAGAACCTGAAAAAAAAAAAAAAAACACAATCAAGACTATTCTCATTGTCTTAATTTGTGTTTGTGTTAAAGCACTTGGTGTTTTTCACACAGTATGTTAATGGCCCAATGTGTTTTCTGCAGGAGGAGAGTTTTGGTGACTCCCAGTCTTCCGTAAACACATCCGTCATCTCACAGCATCATTATGTCCTCGGGCAACATCTTGTGAGTCTTATTTAGATTAAGTTCACTTTGAAAAATAATTTATCGAACCAAGTATATTGTGACTTTCTTTTTTTCTTATTAATAGAATTTCTAACATTACACAGTTAATGATGAATTCTTCTTATATCCAAGATATGTACAAACGATTATCATGCACTGGTATATTCAGGAAGTTTTAGAATAATTTAATCAAAATGGGATTTTTCTGTGTGCTGAAAACATTGTGTACTGTTTTTGTTTTTCGTTTTCTCTTGAAGAGATGATGATGATACCTTTAAGATCCTGATTGCTACAGATGTCCATCTTGGCTACCTTGAGAAGGATGCAATCCGTGGCAATGACTCTTACAACACACTGGATGAGATTCTAAAATATGCCAAGACCAATCAGGTAGCAGGGGGGCAGAAGAGTGACTCATCCTTAAATAAATATGTTCATCTACATCTCCCTGAATTGATTGTCACAAAGGACAAATTCTTAAATACCCTCTGATTTCTTTTTTTTTTTTTTTTCTTTTGCTCCCAGGTAGATTTCATCCTGCTTGGTGGCGATTTGTTTCATGAGAACAAGCCATCACGGCGATGTCTCCACAACTGCATCACTAAGCTCAGGAAATACTGCATGGGAGACACACCTGTACACTTCAACATCCTCAGTGACCAGACTGTCAACTTCAACACAACCCAGTCAGTTCTTCTGTCTGTGTGGTCATTCCCTCCTGACACTGCTGTTGAACTAATGTCTTATTAATGTTGTTATATCATGCTATTTTACTGTAGGTTCCCCTGGGTGAATTATCAGGATGAAAACCTGAACATCTCTATTCCTGTCTTCAGCATTCATGGCAACCATGACGACCCAACAGGGGTGAGTAATAAGCAAGATTAATGCATGTATGTATTTCTCGTTGTCATTAGCTTGAGTATTTGTGTGTTTTGTTTTGTTTTTTTTTTTTCTGAAATTGGGTCCTTGTTTCTGTAAGGCTGAAGGTCTGTGTGCGCTGGATCTGCTGGTTGCATCTGGTCTTGTCAATCATTTTGGTCACTCCCAGTCAATGGAGAGAATACAGATTAGTCCAATTCTCATGCAAAAGGGCAACAGCAAGCTGGCCTTATATGGTCTTGGTAAGTGTGTATTTTGTATAATATTTGTCTGCATTCCTCTATAATTATAACCAGATAAGTGAAAGTTGTTGAGTCCAGATTTTCTGTGTGTAGGTTCAATTCCAGATGAGCGCTTGTACAGGATGTTTGTTAACAACCAGGTAACCATGCTTCGCCCCAAAGAAGACCAAGAAGAGTGGTTTAACCTTTTCACCATCCACCAGAACAGGTGTGTGTATGTATGGGTATGTAGATGGAAATAAAGAGAAGAATGGCAAATGAATGTCTTTAAAACACTTAAGGAACACACATAATTCAAAAACTGTCTTAGACATACTGCGCACGTCAGTATGTCGAACTAATCTTGAGTGCATTTGGAAGGAATAGTGAGGGGATTTTAGACTTTCAAAAATCTTCTTGTTTCTTTTCTGTTCCTCTTTTTCTTTTAGGAGTAAACACGGCCCCACAAACTATATTCCTGAGCAGTTCCTGGATGACTTTCTTGACCTGGTGGTGTGGGGTCACGAGCATGAATGTCTGATCGCACCAACCAGAAATGAGCAACAACTTTTCTATGTAACTCAGCCTGGCAGTTCAGTAGCGACCTCCCTGTCCCCTGGAGAGGCAACCAAGAAGTAAAAATTTACCTACTCAGACACATCGAATGACAGCTTCCATATTCTGAGCGTGTTTCAATCTAATTATGTTGTTAAATCAATGTATGTACGTATCTAGGCACATAGGGCTGCTGAGGGTGAAGGGTCGTAAGATGAATCTACAAAAGATTCCGTTAAAGACAGTACGTCAGTTCTTCATCCAGGATGTGGTGCTGGCTAGCTACAAAGATCGTTTCACTCCCGATACACCCCAGGTCACTAAAAAGGTGGAGGAATTGTGCTATGCAAAGGTAAACCCGAAGTTACCATTAAAGATAAAGAGCTGATCTAATACTTATAGCAAGCTTTCTTACCTTATCCTTCTTTCTGCTGTTCTGTAGGTCGAAGACATGTTAGACGAAGCTGAGAGAGAAAGACTCGGGTGTCCGCTCACCCCAGAGAAACCTCTTATTCGTCTGAGGGTAAGAAGTACACACACCTTCATTTTCACATCTCATTCAAATGCTTCAACTTCATTTCCATCTCCAGGTGGACTACAGTGGAGGTTTTGAGACATTTAACACCTCTCGCTTCAGTCAGAAGTTTGTGGACCGCGTGGCCAACCCTAAAGATATCATTCACTTTCTCAGACGCCGTGAGCAAAAGGAAGATATTAAAGGTCTGGAACAGACTAAGTACACAGCTGTTGACATGGAGAATAAACCACAGATCAATGTACATTATTACCCATTTAACTATCTCTGTGCTTTTTAGATGAGTTCAATGTTGACTATGGTAGGGTGTTAAAAACCACAGCAGTTGAGGGGCTTAGAGTGGAAGACCTGGTTAAAAAATACTTCGAGGAAACTGAAAAGGTATTGTACATACATGGCTTTACATTCACACATGGGTGCCTCAACACTTGTGTCATCTACAGATCCTAATGCATTCTCTGCATATCTTAACAGACAGTACAGCTTTCCCTACTGACTGAGCAAGGCATGGGCAAGGCCATTCAGGAGTTTGTAGACAAAGATGAGAGAGACGCTATCCAGGAACTCATTAATTACCAGTTAGAGAAGACACAGCGCCACCTCCAGGTCAGAGGAGTAACTACAGAACACGACATAGACGAAGAGGTAATGAGACAGGGCATGCAGTGGAAGTGGGGCAAATGATATGTAATTTGACAAATGATAAATGTTCTGTCATACTTAATACTAATTATAGTATTTTTTAATCAATATATCAGTTTTCAGTGTTTATAATGTAAGTGTTTGTGTTTCAGTGTGATTGTCTCTTGGTTTCAGATCAAACGATTCAGAGACTCCAAAAAGAACACAACTGAGGAGGAAAATGAAATCCAAGAAGTAAGCCATTGAATTCTAAATTTGGTTTCTTTTCCTTCTTTCATTCATTCATACATTCATTCTTTTATTCATTGATTCATCAGGCTATGAACAGAGCCAAAGCTCACCGCTTGGAACGTGGTGATGAGCCTTCTCGCGCTGATTTATCTAGTGAATTTGCTGATGTTGCCATGGATTCTAATGAGGAATCAGAAGCACTTCCTCCTCTTACCCGAGGTCGAGGCAGAGGCCGAGGGCGAGGAGGCAGAGGCCAGGGTGGCCGGGGAAGAGGGAGAGGTGAGTGTGGCTCAGCTGCTGAGTCACAGGTTCAGCTCTTAGTTTTTTTTACTGTAGTCAGATCACAACAAAGCACAGAAGAACATTGTTCCTGAAAACCGTCAATCTGTTAAACTACTTCTGCTGAAGTAGTAAAGGATGTGAAAATATTTCTTATACATCATGTCAAGGATGTAGGAGACTGTGTGCTTTTACCTACCATACAAGAGAGCAAAGATGCCGTGACAGTACAGCTAAACATCATAAATCCTTCTTGCACTGTTGTTTTTCTGATCTTTCATGCGCAACTGCCTCAGAATCAAAGCCAGCTGGACAGGGTCATTCCCAAAAATCATCAGCCTCAACCCAGAGCAGAAGCATCATGCAAGGTTGGACATTAAAGTTATGTGTGAGAGTAGACACAGTAATATATTGGCAAACAGAGACATCAGAGAGATTTACAGAAATATTATTCTATCAACGTGTGAATCTCATCACCACCTTTCGTCGTTTCACTTTATTTCTTCTTTTGCACCTCGGCTCCTCATTCTTTAGCATTTCAAGCTCCCTCTCAGAGGTCATCTAGGACAAAAGCCACAGTGTCTTACACAACGGATGAAGTAAGTTCAATGGCAGCATACACACAGTAAGCACAAATACATCCTAGTTTTTAATCTTTGCGAGACCTCTACTGTTCCCCATCCTTATCCATCTTTAGGTGACCATTGATGACTCTGACGACGATATTTCCTCTGTAATGACAGCTGCCCGACCTCCTGCAAAGTATGTTTGTGTCTGTGTACTATCCAGACACACAGTCTTTATTTTTTCCTCTTCTGCTTTCCTTCAGCAGACTATTTGATTTATGTTTAATTTTTAATTTCTATTTTTTATTTATTTTTTGCTTTTACTTGGGTTTTACTAGATCATCGTTGTCCTCATCCTTGACAAAGTACAGCTCACAGAGCCAGAGCAAGTCATTCAGAGGAGTTACATTTGATGACAGCGATGATGATGACGATGAGGTAAGATCTGAAAAAATAAAATCAAATAAATAAATGTTGCGTAATCTATGTACATATTTAATTTTATTTTTGCTTTTTAGTTTTTGATGAAAAGTGTTTAAATAATTTCTCCATTGTCTTCTTTCCACACTTCAGGATAACCTTTTCAAAGCTCCAAGCCATTCCTCTCGAAAATAACCCGGAGTGCACCTATTGTCAAATATTTGTTAATATTCTTGATATTCCTAATAAGCGTGTTGGCTATAAAATTTTTCTCGATTAACATGTTTCAATTTTCCTCAGCACTCATTCTTCCTAATGTTGAAAATTGATTAAGAGAACCACTGGTTCAGATGAAAAGTGCCCTTTGATCTGTTTTGATGAATGTCTAAAGGCTATAGGGGACAATGTAAAGGTGGCTCGCAGACAAGACATGGTGCACAATAGCAGCAACCTAAATATCACAAATATTTTGCTACCGTACATCATTACTGTTCAATCTTGGGTTTGTCCCTTACCTTTGTAGTAATCTAGTATTCAGGAATAATAAAAAAATGTTTGGATATTTGAAGCTCTTCATTTTTGATTACGGTCACTGTTTCCTGCTCAAAAGTCCTGGCAGTATAACAAAGTCCAGGGCTTTGCTTTTCAAAACGTCATGCGCTTCATTCATTAGAGTCATCTTGTAGGTATTATGTATGGCAAAGTAGATATTTGAGACCAAACCTTCCAAACTGGATATTCAAGTTGTAGATTAATTTTAGAATACATTGTTTATTGTTGTATGTGCCAGATTGAAATATGAGATGAACATTGTCCTTTGTGTTATCTTTGTTCACACTCTCATGATTTACATTGATTCAATTCATTATTATCATCTTTGTGTCAGTGGGTGTGTGGGTGGGAGGATGACGATTCTGAATGGAACAAGATGAGATTCAGTTTCCTTACACATACAAAGAATATCAAGTCAGTTTTCCAGTGGCCAAGAAAAAGAAAAATGTCTTTATTTACAGCATTTACAGGTATATAAAAAGCAACATGCATGATATATACAGTCACGTCATCGCCTACTTTACCATTCCATCATTCCATCATGTCTGGGCAATATGTTGCATAAAAATAGTTAATCCAGATGTGCCAACTTCATGTCATGCTGTTGAAGTATCTATTGAGCTGAAAATGCTATAAAAAATATCCTGGTTAATTCATTTTGCTTTGCTATGGATGGAATTACTTTAAAATCCAGAAACTCTAGTACACTGCCTTTATAACTGAACATACCAGAGTCCCTATGCCATTGATGTCCTTTAAGCGATGAAGACAAAAAAAACTGGTGTTTTGAAGGCACACTGGTTATCTGATTGCACTTGGGTACTCTGCTGAAGGACAAAGAAGACTTAAATTCTTAAATGAACTAGTACACGCAATAAAGTTGAGTAATTCTCATTTTCAACTTAAACTGCTAATGCCATTGATCTGTTGTATGAAGCAAACAGACCACCTGTGCATTGAAAAGGTGCATTTCCCTTTAATAGGGACACAAATCGGATAAACTGACTCAGTATCATAATTATATTTAACTGTTTGTTTTAACAGCATTGGTGATAGGAAGCTGAGGCTCACACTGACTTCTGAAGTCATAATACCACAGGTCTGACATCCTAACGCTAAACCGACCACACATTTTTATATGATTACGTTTACAACCCTTGACAACACATTGCACATTCAACAAGTATAGCATATAGTCATCAAGTATGTTATGTCTGAGCTGTGCCAGTCTGGGTGGCTATAAAAACTTCAAAAAGTTGAAAGTGAGAGCAGTTAGGGTTAAAAGTGTGTTTTTATGTGCATTTCACTTTGAAGACCACAGACTGACCAGCAACAGATAGCTACATAAACTCCCCTGAGATAAGAACCTGAAATAGCACAGACAACACTTGGAATAACTTAACTAAATAACTAACAAAATCTGTAAATCTGTGTGTGTATCTTAGTGCATTGTTGGGTGTGTTTAACAGCTCATCTGTGTTGCTGTTGAGATCTATTTAACTCCCCCTTTTTCTCTTTCCAACACACTTAAGCACACTGCAAAAAAAGGTTTCACAGCTTGTCCAAGGTATTCTGCATTGGACTCTTGTGCTGGCTGGTTGTTACCGTGGATGACCTCAGGGGTTTTTCTGTAAAGGTAACAAAAAAATAAATAAATAGAGATCAGTGTAGGCATTTTGTGTTTTGTGGTTGTCAGTTTTGTGTAGTTTTGTGTTTTGCTCTACCAACACCAAAATACCTTCCATACCTCCTAATTTTTTGGAACTGACTCGACAAATTAAATCTACTCAAATGCTCCATTTGAATGAGTAAACGCCATTCTCTAATGAGAAACTGTTCAATGGCAACCATTTCTGTTTTGTATTCTGTACCTCAATGATTGTATGGATCCAGTTGAGCATCTCTTCCACGTTGCAGTAGACACCTGGCCTCCTTTCCCGTGCACAGCCAACGCCCCAACTCACCACTCCTGCCAGGTACCATCTAGGGGAGTTAAAGTGCACCAGAGGACCCCCACTGTCCCCCTAGGATTAATAATCATTTACACAATTTTAGTATCAAATCCATTTGATTCATGTGGGACTGTGGACCTGTAACAGTACAACTCAAAATGGATACAGTTTAAAAGCCAATATGCTTATGCACATGATTGTTGGGTCAAAATGATTAAATTCTGATCTTCTGCTTTGGCTTTTGCTGTTCAATTACCTGACAAGCATCCACTTGCCCTTTCAGGAATCCTGCACAGATCATCCTTTTGGTTATGGAACTACCATAGATTGTAGGACCGGAACAAACAGCCTGGTCTATAAGAGGGATGTTGGCCATCTGAAGTGAAGGAGAAACCTCACCTGGTGGCAGAACAGAGATACAACATGAAACAGATGGCCTTCTCTTATTAATGGTGTTGTCACTGACTTAAATGCTCTCACCATTTTCCTCCAGGTATCCCCAGCCAGTCACGGTCATAGAGGCTCCCGCAGCAAGACCAAAGGCTTTAGGAGGTAGACAAACTGGCTTTCTGTAATCTACAAGGCAGGAGCAGTGCTTCCATTGCATTCACTTATATACTGATGTCATCCTTAATGTAATGTTTAAATGTACAGTTAAGCAATCAAGAGAGCACACTACTGTAGTTGACTGAGTCCTACTGAGGAGCTTGCAGTTTCACATATACTCCACTGGAGGGCAGTACAGTATAACCTAACAGTGTTCATGTTTTGCCTTATGTATGGCAGACTTCAAAAGGTAAGAAAGCCAGTACAGTGATGTTGGTGCCTTTTCTAAGAGTATTAAAGCCAACTCTAACCTCCAACAGTGATTGGGCTGCTTAGTCTCATCATTGCTATGTCGTAGTCATTTCGTGTTGGGTTGTAATCTCCATTCATTATGATTCTGTCCACGTAGGAGCCTCCTGCTGTGCTGATGTACGTCTGGCCTGACACCACCCTCCAGCGACTCAGCTCTTTTACGCTCCTGGATAGGCAAAAGAATCACACAAGGAGGAAGTTTGAGCATGAAACTTGTGTGAATGTCAACCCAAAAAATGTTGGAAACTGCACTGACCCGGTAAAGCAGTGGGCAGCAGTCACTACCCAACGCGGTGATACCAGCGTGCCTCCACACGTATGCTGGCCACCAAGCTGCAGGCTGACCTGCCAGGGCCAGTCTCTGATTTCAGCATTGACACCCCCAACAATACGGTCCGTACTACCCACCTCTCCACAGTCTGGCAAACAAAAGAAAGATTTTTTTTTTTTTTTTTTTTTTAAAGTCTTTTTAGATTCATCTTTTAAGATGATTCTAGTCAAACTGTAAAGCTCAGGTTAGATGAATTTCTTTCTATTTTGATTTTGTGTTCAAAATTAAGGAAGCAACTCTGTCACATGTTGCTAAGCAGCTAAATCATGTTGTGTACTGTAGACATTTGTGGGCCTGTATAAAACTAGTCATACAAACATGTCACCCACTACCCAAAAGCGCCACTCAAATTTGTTGCCTGTACACAAGGTTAATGACAACAGTTGTTTTTTTCTTTTAATAAAACCCACCTGAACAGGACAAAGATATCACAGATCCTGAGCTGCACACACTGCTGTGAAAAAGAAGAGGCCAAACTATTGTGAAAGTTACACAAGTCAACAAGTTAGACTGGAGGAAAAAAAAAAAAAAAAAAAACACAGTCAAAGGTGTTAAGCCAACTTCACCCCCTCAACTTAGTCTCTTTCTCTTTGGGGAAAACACCAGATGGTTTTGCTTACTCTCAAGGGAACGAAACAGAGAACAAAAGCTCCGGGCTTTTTGAATCTTAGGAAGAGGAACTGTCTGAACAGAATCTGTATCCATGTGAAAGGGACTTGGGAAGGGGAACAGAATATACAAATATTAATATACATATTTGATATGCTTTAAAGTCAACACCTTTAATAGGTGTTGACTTTAGGAATCAACTCTCAGTCAAAATCTGCCAGTAGCTTCTGAAGAGTGAAGTCCCCCCCCCAATCAGTTCAGTTCTGAGCTGCAGTGACAAAAAAAAAAAAAAATGCGGTCATGTATTATTATTTTAGATACATTTGGCATCCTCACCGGTCAATAGTTGCCTGATGTGTGAGTGTAGTTGCAGTCCCTGGTCTGATGGCTGTGAATGGTCCGGCTTTGAGGTAAGGCAATAAAGTATCCACTGAGAAACGCGTGCTACGAGGTTTACTGTTAATACAGACAGAAAGCAGGGAGGTTGGGTCAAATAACCCATTCATTAACTTTGCAAAACAATCTATTTGATTCTAGACTTATATTCATCCCTGTTGGGGGTAAACTTACTATGTGTATCCCAGGAGATTACATGCTGTTAATGTGTGCTGCTCGGTCCAGTCGTCACCACACACACTCCTCCAACCTGGGCCAGCACTGTACACCTGCAGGATGTTCTGTGATGATATGAGACGCACTGGAGGGAAAATCAGCACAGAGAGGAAGAAAAACTGTCATTTTTAAAGCTTTGTTTCTGTGTCTGTGATGACAAAGAATGAAATAGTCAAGTGCTTGTTTACCTGGAAATGTAGTGTTGACTGTATAGCTTGATAGACAAGTAACTTCATCCTCTCCACCTGTACAGTCTTCTTTCCCGTCACAGGCCTCATCTATGGGGATGAACTTGACTGATCGTGCACAGAAGAAGTATTTGCTCTCAATTAGCTTCTTAACTGGAGGGCAAAAGAGGAGCCAAATTAGAAATGTTAAATGTAAGTGAATTTTAATTTTTTCTTGTACATATGTTTGTGTGTGTTAATTGATTGTGCAAGACTGGGGACTCTTTTTACAGAAAATCAAATTTATAAGTGGGCACAATTACAAGCAGCCTTGCCTACCTAAGCATATTTCACTAGCATTCAAGCAGTAACGTCTGACTATGAGTGAGAATGAAGGCGGGGCCTGTTTGGCAGGTTATCCTGTGGTGTTTGTGTGTGTCTTGTGTGTGTCTTGTGTGTAGGCACAGTCAGGAATTGTGACTCACTGAAATATGCTGCAGTGACCAGTACGCCTAGTACCACAACAACTGTCAAGATAGTCAGCAGCAATCTCTTCCGCTTAGCTGCCTTTTCTTTCTGAGTCTTTGGAGCTGTCATCGGCCTTCTGCGGCGGCCTGGCCTTGGTACCACTGGAGAAAGAAAGACAAGTGAGAAAAATAACAGCAATGGGGGACACTTTAATAGGGAAGTGAAATTATCGAAAAAAAAAAAAAAACAAAGAAAAAAACCACAAACTAAATGGAGAGAATGAGAGAAGAAAATTATTCATGTGGAAAAAGGCAGTATGTGTTAAATGTGGTGGAAGTTCTGAGAACTGCCCCACAATTGAGTTTTGCAGGTCATGATATTCACAGAACTCTTCCATCAACGTCACACCATACTGCATATTAACACAAAGCCCACTACAGCTAATGGCTTACCCGCCTGCCTAGGATTCAATGGATCAGTGCTTTCCTGTGGTATCTGGGCAATCTGCGGAAAAATATAAAAAGGATGCAAATGACATGGGGGTAAAGTGAACACAGGTGTGGAAATATGAGATGTGATTTTTTTTTTTTTTTTCAGGGTGATTGTGTTTATGCGAGAATGAATTGCATCTTCCCATCACACGGCAATGTGTGCAACAGGTGTATTATACAATGGATATCCAGGGGAGGAACCACAAAGGTGAACATGGAACATCATGTGCCACTATTACATGTCACATTACACCCGCGTGTCCTCATATTTGTGTTACATGCTACAGACAGTTCCCTTTATCTGTTATGAGTCTACGATGAAAGTGAAGAGCTCAGTGTACAGGATAGTGTCATGGGACAGGTTTATGCCAATACTCCTAGTATATGTGGGAACGAAGGAGAATTAGCAGAACAAATGACAGTACTTATTTCCCTGTAGAGGATCTGCTGACATGATAGTTCACAAACTTTCTGTTTTCCAAACTCATTTCTGTTTTTATAGGATGTACACTTTTGTATTTAGCTCAGGGATTTTACGGTGATTTTCCTTTCTCAGATAACTGCAACTTTCAAACGAAACCCGAAAGAAAAAAAAAGGGGGGGGGGGGGACTCCAAAATGCATGTGTGGAAGAAATATAAAAAACACTTGCTGTAATTTCTGCTTCACACTATCATCTGACCATATTTCTGATTATCAATAAATAATTTTTGTAATTTTTGGAGAGACAGAGAAAAGTGATCGTGTCGTTTCACTGTTGAAGAAGTAAGTATTTGGATTTTGGACTTTAGATTAGACAAATACCACACCTTAAGTTGTGACGAAAAAATTTAATTAAAACACAATTAAAATAAAAAACACGAATTACAGACGCCCGACTTCCTGATTAGTTTTTTGTAAATTACCATAAAAAGTCAAGCGATGCATTTTAAATTATTTTTTCTCCAAATTCAGTCTTACCGGCAGTTGGGCTCTTTCAGTGGAGTCATGCAGTGAGCTTTAGCTCAGTTGAGCTCAGTTTAGCTCGTTTAGCTCACCTTAGCTCGGTTTAGCTCACCTTAGCTCAGTTTAGCTCAGTTTAGCTCACCTTAGCTCGGTTTAGCTCACCTTAGCTCAGTTTAGCTCAGTTTAGCTCACCTTAGCTCAGTTTAGCTAACCTTAGCTCGGTTTAGCTCACCTTAGCTCAGTTTAGCTCAGTTTAGCTAACCTTAGCTCGGTTTAGCTCGTTTAGCTCACCTTAGCTCAGTTTAGCTCGGTTTAGCTCACCTTAGCTCAGTTTAGCTCAGTTTAGCTCGGTTTAGCTCACCTTAGCTCAGTTTAGCTCACCTTAGCTCGGTTTAGCTAACCTTAGCTCAGTTTAGCTCGGTTTAGCTCACCTTAGCTCAGTTTAGCTCGGTTTAGCTCACCTTAGCTCAGTTTAGCTCAGTTTAGCTCACCTTAGATCGGTTTAGCTCAGCTTTAGAGAGGCCGGTATGTTGCCACCAACAGGGAGAGAACCGAGACATCACTCCTGCTGACAAGGTAACTGAAAAACGTTTTCTGTCTGCTTACCTTTATATGTTTGCTGCCCATTAAAGGCCACATTCAAAGGGACATTTCCCCAGCTGGGGTTTTAACCCGTGTTAAATGAAAAGTTAAATAATCGGGCAAGAGACCGGCTGAGTTGGTACAAGTAACTTTTAACTTTTGAGTGTATGTTAGTTCCGTTTGTGAAGTCTTGATGTTAGGGGTGCAGCTGCTTTACACCTGAGGACACATTTACGGTCTTACTCTGTCACTGGAGTTAAGTTAATGTCAACCCGAATACTAAAGCAGTAAAGGTAGAGGCAACGCAGCTTCACAGCGATCCGAGTTCAAGATAACTCATAGCAGACATTTATAATACTGACATTTGAGTCAGTGTGTCATAAAAGCAAAGGAGTCAAAGCTGTTTAAAGCAATGAAAAGTTCCCTGACTTCATTTTGTGTTCAGTAGTTCGTAAAGCCCAGCACTGATGTGTCAAAGTAAAACGCACCATACAATACTGCCTGCAACAGTCAGGCTAAAATTAGGCCATATTTTCCCGCTGAATGTGGATTTATTTATTATTTTCAGAAGCTCACTTTTAGCTATGAATCAAAAGTATATCACAATTGAAGTATGTTACCACTTTTTGTCCTGAAATTTTAAAATCAAAACTCATTTCCTGGGTCACATATAAAGGTCAGCTTTGTTGTGGCACTTTCACTTTCTGTATGTGACTCAGTGCTCTTCTAAAATTGTAGAAAGATAACTCAGCATGAGTGGTTTTATTCATCAAGGGCAAACATCTTGTGGTGTTATGATTGTATCATTTTTGTGTGGCTAGATGATTTCATTCCTTAGTGTATAGTTAAGGACAGTTTGAAGAGAACTTTCATATACCTGCTGTTCTGCCTTTGTTTTTTTTTTTTTGTTCACAGCCTCTAATCCTTTTTTTTTTTTTTTTTTTTTTTTTTTTTTACAAAAAACAGGATATGCATGAGTCGATAACTGGATAAAAAAAACAATAGAAACTATGACGCCAAAGTCAGCAGTTTCCAGAAATCATATGTTAACAGTGAACACCAGAGTATACTCACTTCTCCAAAGCGTATTCTATTGCTATTACTTACATCAAACAAAAGACCAGGAAATATGTTGATGGGTGGGATTTTTTTGTTTTTTGTTTTTTGGAGGGACCTCAGTTTATCCTGTCATAAACAAACCATGTTGGCTGAAATTCAGAATCTAATTAAACCATAAAATAATTCATTTTGTCCTTTGCTCTACATGCTGTTGTGTCTCTCAGATTCTCTTTACATTTTAAAAAGGAATGTTTCATGTATGTATAAAGCCTTGTAGCAGTCTTCATGCACTTTAAAGTTACAAATGCAATAGCCACATGTTTATGTAATAGACTGTAAGGTGATCCTGATGATCCTTTTTTTTTTTATTTTGGAACACAAAAAATTTTCATATGAATGATTTGATTTAAAAAAAAAAATGCGGCTGAATACACACCCTTCTATTAAGCACACGGGACTAATCACCAATACTTTCTGGAAAAACCTCAGTGCAAGAAACTAGAAACTGATGACTTTGTCTCTTTTTGTATTTGACACATAGATGGCTGCAGTCCAGCGGGAGCAGCCCTACCAGCAACAGTACAACGTAACTGGGTCAGCCTTAACAGAGAAAAGCTGTGACACGGTAAACCTTTTGTTTAAATGTGCTTTTCGCCTTGCTGCTTCTTGGCTTTGTTCAATTATGGGCCTCTCAACTGAAATGTGCACAAAAGGGCTATTTGAAACTAAACCTGACATGGAAGTATGAGCTTTGATCAAAGGCTGCGATCTAGAGTGGTGGTGTCCAAAGTGGTTCAACTTTAGGGCACAAACCAGCATAGTTGCATTTATATTGGTAAAGCATCATACTTTAGATGGAGTAAGGTTCACTCACTACGAATAAGTTGCGCACATAAATATAATAAGGTAGATGGTGCATACACACACATAATTCAAATCCCACAGCAACACACATTATGAAGTACAGGTGCAACAGGTACAACAAACACAGGATCATTATGAGCCCACTATATTCATTTTTGCACCTGAACCGGCCTCTGATCACACCCATAGTAAGCACAAGTGAACTCTCGTTTAGCAACAATGGCATGTCTAACATGCACAACAAAGCCAAAGCTATTGGCCAATACTCGGCAGAAGGTGGGTGAACCTTAGTGGCATAGTATAATAAAAAACTTGTTCCAAGACTATGCAAGAAAGACACAATTTAAATGAACACCCCAATGGAAAGTGATATAGATAGCTTTCTTCCCTGTCAGTATTTGTGATATTGTTGGTTCTGCTTCCAGTTTCACTCACCCACATGATGTAGTTGTCTTTGTCAAAAATGTCCAGATGCACCTCATCTGACAGGAAGTACGCGGTAAATGCTGCCCTCCCTCCCTGAAGATGTTATTTTCCAGAAACTCACTGCTCTCTCAACTGCCTGCTCCAGTGGCTGAAACTACAAAGCTGGGTTAGATTCAGTCTCTCTCTCTCTCTCTCTCTCTCTCTCTCTCTCCCCCCCCCTCTCTGTCCCTTTGCCTCTCTCTCTCACTCTCTGTTCCTCTCCCCTTTTCTTTCTACAGCAGTGTAATTGAATCTGGTTTGAAGAGTGCCTGACTTTTTCCCCCTTCTGAGACCCCAAGGCTGTAATAAAGAGTCCTGGTTTGTAGCGTCGTGTTTCAACGATAGAGCTCTGTTTGGATGACAAACCCTGCTGACAAAACAAACCAAAACTGAAGTATTCCAGGTAACTTGACACCTGAACCCTCCTCTTTCTCTCTCTCACTCACACACCCTGCCTCTTCCTTCTTTTTTGTGTCTTGTATCCGGACTTGAAGTTTACCTTTCTTTTTCCCTTTTTCCTCCCCTTTCACTCTCTTCTCCTCTATTCAAATATTACCCAGTCATTCAACCACATACCTGGAATGATGCAAATACAAGCAAAAACTCAGACCTAACACAGTTCTCCTTATATGCACACACACAACATCGTTGTAGTGTGTGTACCTCTTATAACCTTAGGCTGAGGTGTGTCTCTTCTCACAGCATTGTATTGACAGTGTGACGTGAAGTCAGTTAATATCAGTCAGGAGTTCATTTCTGACAGCAAAGTGTGACTCATTGTCTCTCTTGTCTGACAACATTAGCATAACAGGTATGTGACAAATACATCATCACAATCTGAATCTACAGCCATGGTAACAGATGCAGGTAAATAATATGAGCTAAATAAATAAAATAAATAAATAGCGCATTAACCACAATGATAATGATAATGATGATATGTTAACTAAGTTCATTATATTGGTGTAGGACATTGTCATCAAGAAGGAATGGCTGACCTTTCGTTCTCCAAAGTACTGGACAAATTTAAGTTTGATTTGATAATGGTGATCGATTAAAAATCAGGGAGCGCAGCTTTTTTACAACTTTTCCACATTGTTGAGTGGATGATCAATTATTACAGACTATGATAGATGTGATAATACAAAGACAGAGAGATGTGTACATAGATTTATGGATGGATAGGTTGTTCAGTAAGGAAGGCAGGAAGATGGATGTATAGACATAGGACTAGTAAGCCCCAGTTATATGCAGAAGCTGGTACAAAGAAAAGTGACTGTCAACAATAAATACCATTCATTTTATCAAAACATTTGATAGAGTCCCTACCCTGAAATAAAATATGGTACATGACTTCTTAGTTTGTTTTTTAATTTCAAAATTATTTAAATAAACTGGTCAGGCCTCTCTAATGTGGTACGTCTCCATGCTATAAATCCCATGAATGCAGCATGCTGACATGTTGAACAACAGCTAACAAGATCTTTGCACATGCTATAAAAGGTGAGATTAGAGCAACGCAAAGATCAGATAAACCCTTTCCATGTCCTTGTTTGACTCCACACATTTATTGTTCTGCTTAGTCAAACCAGTTGAGCTGTTGGAGCATGACAGTTGAACAAACAGTCCATTTAGTACAGATGGAATTCATTATTTCTATTATTTATTCTTCATTATTTTTCATTGAACAGAATCATTGTTGCTAAAAAAAACAAATGGACTTCTGACTTCATGACCAGCATTTGGTCCAGATTGCTTACATATTAACAGAATACTACCAGGACTATTGCTAAGACCTATTTGTGCGACTGTGCAGCACTCTGTGATCAAATTGACACATTTCCTTCACAATTTAATGACCATTTTTGAGCAAAGCAAAAATAAACGTAAATATGGAAAAACTGCTTTTTGTAAAAACATTACAGCTTATAAAAGAGTTCACTAAATGTAAATATGTCTAAAAGTAAACTTAACACCAAACATTAACTTCATGTGTCTAGATGAATGACTTTATTTAATACATTTTAAAACTGTTTAGTTGACTGACTGTGTTTAAAATGCAGAACTTCCTGAAAGGCATCATGTGACTTTATCACACATGCTTATGTGGGTAGTTTGTTAGAGTTTAGTGGGAAACATGATCAGGAATGCAAGTTAGCCACTTTTTCAAAAACACTTGCATGAAAACCATCTACATCTCATATGGTACGGCATGCATTATTTTGATATGAAAACGATTTGTATGGGTAAAAAAAAACAAACTAAAACCAAACATTTATCATTCCTTTGACCACTGTACACTTCCTCACCTGTGAAGCAGCTGTAACTTCTTGTCAAGAGAGAATCTGAAGGCCAGTCTGGTAGAAAATCATGTTCCTAAGTCTCTGAAATCCAGCATCCCTGTCTGAGGAGTTTCATTGACGACTTTTATTGCTTCTTCATCAGAGACCACCCACTACCCTGCACAAACAGCCTACCTAGGTCACCTCTCTCTCTCTCTGTGATACACACATATACACACACACACACACCCTCCACCTCTATTTGCCACCAAAGCTTTAATAACCCAACACGCCACATGCATTTTGTGAAATTTGATATGAAGCTTCAGAGTTAAAGGAAGTATGGCATGATGAATGATGTTGTTAATTATTAACATTTTGTTCACCAGAAAAAACATGATTTAAACTGGGTTGAAAAAATTATATTCATGCCCTATTAATCATTTCTATGCTAATCTATCCACATCTTTCATTCCAAAATATGTTAGATAAGGGCTTTAAATTGTTGTCCCTCTTGAGGTTTACCTGTGTGGATATTCCAGAAACAATAAACATGGGTGTTGGAACACATTACTGGGAATACAAACACTTTTCTAATATGGTGTTATTGTGTTACTGTAGCTGTCATCCACCGAAGCTGACCGATATTAAATGAATGGCTTTACAGTATAAGGAAGGAGGTGTGATTTCTGCTGAGAACTGTGAAATATATTCCTTTGATGCAACTCGATCTGGTTGCATGTAGCCTCTTCAAAATATGAAATGTGATAATAGATGATATCATCAAAGCTGGAAGGTTTTACAGAAGGATTAACTATCATAGCCTTGATTTCTATAAAAGAATGTGACGCGAAAAAAAAAAACCAATTCCTGCAAAAATTGCTGCTGTACTTCCAAGAACTAACCTCAGAAACAAGGAAAATACAATATTTATGAACAATTAATAACAGCAACAACATTCATAGTAATATATAATACCTCAAATAAAAACAACTAAATAAATATGAATAAATACAAAATTTTTGACTTGCTTATGACCACTAAACGCTCCATCTTGAAAGTATTTAAAAAACAAGCACTCTCATGTGATAACCTACACCATATTTACAGCAAATGAAAAACGTAAAAGTGAAAGTAAAACCTTAATCTCGCTATTATTGAGACATTTGCCTTTCATTACAAAGCAAAACAAACAAAAAAATAATAATAATCCACTTTTTATGATCATTGTACAATGGATGCCAAAGGAAGGCCCAAGGTCTTACATGTATATTGGTGTTTTATTGACTGGAGAATTCACCAGCCACACTAGAAGTTCTGTCAGGCTTTACAGCAGTTCATTTATGCACTATATATGAAATATAAAAGGCTGAACTGGTTGACCAACTGACTAACATTCCTATCCCTAGAGTGATATGGTTGAAAATTATAGACTGGCTTGAGTAATAAAATGGTATAATTTGATACATAATGGAAAGAATAAAGGGATGGTAACTCTGTACATGAAAAAAATAAAAGGGGAAACTGAGATAATCTTTAATTTCAGAAGCATGTGCTGTTGAAGGAAACATCAGTTCATCAGTCTTTAACACAAGCTTAGTTGTGTTTTTTGGATCATATTTAAGATATGCCATCTACCATCGAGGTTATGGGATACACGTCAGTACATTATGATGGCTAACAGTGGGTTAATAGTGGAAATTGTTCCATTTGATAACATCTTGTGGATGGGTGTTTTAAGATGACATACTGATCAGGATACTTTACACTGAAGCTTAAGCTGCTTTATACTAATTATTAACCATTGGTTCTCATGACAATTCATTTCTGTTAATGTGCTCACATGTTTTGTTCCTATGTTTCAAAACAGGGAAGTTGTTGCTGGAAAAGCATAATGAATAGGACATAGTTCTCTTTCGTTAACATCTGTGCAGTGACGTGGTAAAAAAGTGAAGTGCCAATGTAATAGATTTCTCAGCAGGTTATATAAAAGTGTCAGCTGCATTTTTTTCTCTGAAACTCCCTCCACATTTGTGATCTCAATGCTCTCTAGATTGTTAATTATTTCAGGCGCAGAATTTTTCCCAGAGATTGATTTTCCAATCTGACTTCATAAGAGTGAAAATTAATTCATATTGAAAACATATATATTGATGGAATTGGCCTTAGGCAGCTAGACAAACAATTTCAGTTCATAATCATTTATATTACAAATACAATACCCTGTAATATACAAAAGAAAGTAAGCCTATAGTTGGTTTCTTTATTGCTCCTGAATGGTCGAAGAGGATCTTTGAACATATCTTATCTCAGTATGTGTCCCTTTTTATTTTAAGTTATTATCTGGTCCTTGGAATTAGAACATGACTTGGAGTACTTTCTTCTAATATAAGATATAGTGATTGGTAGTGGGCGATTCCATTTGTGCATCAATGAAGATTTTTCCATATAGGAGACATTAAAGAAAACAATACAAATATTTGAACTGCAAGGATTTACTAAACAGATATCAAGACCTGTTTTACGTATACATCTTGATACTGTTAAAGCACATGTCAAATTTAATTTCATCTATCATTGGAACCATAATTTTTGACAAATGAATGAAGATTTGTAATAACCCGGTCACCCAACAGGAGTCTCCACCATCCAATTCAGGTCTTGTTACCTGGCAGTCTATTAATGATTTCTACGCGGGGAAACAAGGAGAAACCACTATTGTGGCTGTGATAGAAACTGGAGGGGCAAAAGAAGAGCATGTTATCTGCATTCATTATGCAGATAGTTCTTCTGGGATTCAACATGACCAGAATTGGGTTTTGGGTCATGTTTTGGTTTCCTATTGGTTATCAGTGACACTGTCATGCAAATGGGTGGATGTCTTGAGCAAAAGTTGTTATACTTCACTGTATCACAGTACTTTGCTGTTTCACATGACTATCCATGTGAGACAACAGGTCGTCCACTTTGTTTTAACATTTGCTAAACGTGAGAGTATGAGACAGGCAGGAAAGAGAAAGAAGATGGACTGGTTTTAAAAGAATGACAGGAATGGGGATGTTGAGAGACAGACCTAAGCCGAGAAGAAGTAAGAGAATACCAGGCTGCTGCATTCTGTTAAGATTTATTAAAGCTTTATATACAGTGTAGTTAGGTAGTGACAGCTGTAAACTCCAAACGGACAGTAAGAAGAGGAGAAAACAGGCTACAGATAACATTTATCATCCTGGCTAGTCAGCTATGGGGAATGGAGGTAAGAGTCCTTCAGTTGAGATGTTTACCTTCAGTCTCATTTGCATGACTAGTGCTTCTTACCTCAAGTGTTCTTGTAGTGAAATGGATTCATCTATCTATCTATCTGTTTATTTATTTATTCCTCTTTGAATGTTTTACTGGGTTACTTGTTGCATAGACAAGCTCTGCTCTAGATCTCACTTCACCAGAGTGAATATTCATTCATAATGAACTGATATATATTGATCAAATTAGGCCCAGACCACAAGACAGACTATTTCAGTTGGTAATTATTTGTATCAGAAATACAGTGCCCTGTAAAAGCTTTCTTTGGAGCTTAGTTAGTTAGTTTATTGCTGTTGATGGTTGGAAGGTGATCTTTGAATATGTGTTAATCCATATGATTTAATTACTTTTCTGTATTTGTCATTTCCAGGGAGCACTGTAAACCCAAAAGCAGTTGGGCTTGCTGTGGGCATTGGATTCCTGGCAATCCTATTCACCATTGCAATCGTACAATTTTGCTGCAAGTATAAATGCAAAAAGTGCAAAAAATGCTGCAAGAAAAAGGGTGAGTGGAACTTGAATTAGCTATTATTAAAAAAACAGGCTTGCTCTATCATCGCCAGTTGTATTGCTATTCAGATAATTTTGCTTTTATATTAGGGGGTTTTAAATATGTCTTTCAGTATTTTTAAAGTTTTGTAAATTTAAATTCAATAGCATCATGTATTCTGAGTTTTCTCTGGAAAACAAGGTAACTGAAGATGAGCTTTTCAAGACTCTCCCAATTTCCGTTTACCTATCTTGTGTTTGGGTGGAAGCATGAATCTGAGAAATGCTCGGTTGATACTGTCATTTGTAAAGTTGCTGAGTGATGGATGTTCATTTTGTTTCCTTTTAATCTTCAGAGGTGTCATTGAAAGAAAAAGTGCTCACGTAAGTGGACGATTCCTTACATATTTTTCCATTCTAGTTGCTTTTAAGCTAATTGGTTAACCTTTGTTTAATCTATCTTTGCAGAAAAGTCGGGCTCAAACAGTCTTCTCCCTTTTCCATTAGCGGCATTGTAAAATAACAGGCCTGCTTGGTCTCTCATGTTCCTGTACAGCACACAACTTGGTTTCAGCATGTATGCGATCTTTTTCCTGTTTGTGCTATATATGCTGCTCTGTTTCCCTTAAAGGGAAAATTCCTACATAATCCTTGAACGGAAAGGCAGATTGTGTGTGCCATTGTATATGCAAACTTGTATATTTATGTCAATTAATTGTGAAAATGAATCATTTGTAAGACAGAAAATTGTAAGGATGTACGCCCTTGCATCTCAGTTTTGGTCTGTTTTGCTGTTTTGCTGAGAAACTGACAGGTTTTTCGTTTGTGGCCTCACATGTGTTAAATACAGACACGTACATGAAACAGCGAATACATTGTGCTCACAAGAAGAACTTCTGAGGTGAAGGCAGAATGTCAACAACTCAACCACAGCAACTAAACAGATCACTTTTCTTATAAAACGTGGCTGACTTCCTTTCACAATGATACATCTACAACCTTTTTTTATACTTTCTGTGGTTTCCAGAACTTCTCATTGTTTTTCATTGTAGAGACCTTAATACTTCTTTGCTTCTGCCCAGTCTTACACAGTATGAGCTGCCTATAGGGAGGTGAATGTCAACTCAATCATCAAAATGAATCATCATCAAGCTACAAAGCAATAAAAAGTAACTCTCTGCATTTCTTCCTTTGTGATTATATTTTATCAGGGATCACAAGTAGAGTTTTTTTGGACCACAACAAATTAAAAAGTTGTGGGCTCCAAAACTATTTGCCTCAGGGTCAAAATGATGGTTTAGGTAATTTCTTTTACCAAAAACCAACAAACCCATACAATTTGCAAGGCTAATACAAGGCCTTGCATAAAAATCTAATTTTGGGAGCATTGGTGTCCTCACAGGCAAATACAGTTATACATGAAGAAGCAAGTGGATGAAGCCGAACCTGTGCTGCAAAAACATTCATATGCGATACTTTTCACTCAAACAATACATTATACCGTCGCTAAGATTTTCCACAAATATTCTCACTTCCTTCGTACTTTATGCTGCTCATGGAGAAGTTGCCCATAGGACTTATGTCTTCTCAGTGTCAAGAAAATGCTTCATAAAGAAAAAAAGGGTAATTTACCCGTAGGCCAATGTGAAGGTGTTATTTCACACTTCAGAACCTACTAGTATTCAGCTCCACTGACAATATTTTCTGTCCTCACTGTTGATGTGAAATTGAACTTTTTTTTAAATGAGTGGAAGGTTTAGAGAGGAAGTTGATGTGTTAGTTAGAGGCAATGAAACCACTGCTCTGGTTAACTCAAAGAATTAGCATATGGGGATCCCAAGTGCAGCAAAGAGATGGTTTTATTTTTGTTGGTTAGGGTTAGTTTTTGTTTTTTCCCCTGTACGCACCACCTTGTTAATTCAGGGTTTTCCTCTTATTTGTTTGAGTCATGTTTTATAAAAAAAAAAAAAAAAAAAAAATTAACATATCTTTTGTTTACTGACGGGGTTTTTGTGACTAAAAGCACTTTACATAACATTCTTGGGGAAACATGATTTTTTTTTTATCACATATTAAAGCATGGTGGACTGGCGACCTGTCCAGCATATACCCCGCCCCTCGCCCGGAACGTTGGTTCCAGCTCCCCCGCAACCCAGACACGGAAAAGTGATAGAAGATGGATGAATGGATGGATATTAAAGCACAAAATCATATTTATTCAAGGCAGTACTCCATAAATACCCCTTCCCCCCAGTAACATTTAATAGATACTGCAGATATGTAGATAGAACAGAGATCTTTCTGAAAGACAAGCCTACAGGATATGGCATGACATGCTGTCAAACTGTAAAAAAATGTCCTGAATCAAGATTGAAATGTTTAGACACCACTTGAAATAGCAAATATCTCAGAGATTCACAAAATTTTCTGACATTTTTGTAGATTCATTACCTACAGATATGAAGTAGCAAAATGCCCCAAAGCATCTAACTGTCAACAGTTTCTCTGCGTACAGTATCTCCCACGCCAGTTTCACTTCCGGCTTACTGCATTTAAGTCAGTTCTAAGTTTACCCAGTGAGACAGCAGAATAAGGTTTTTGAGTCTCAGCTCCCAGTTGTTCAACAGCTATCAGCCAGCAGCTGTGTGGTTAGACCCCTGCTTCCTTTCTAAATTGGGCAACAAGGAATTGTGCTATATTTCCTCCCCACGTCTCCCCTTTCTCTTCCAAAATTCCACTCCCACCCCATGACAGCATAATTCTGAAGTACATACAACCTCCCCTGTCTTATGAATCAGAAGTGTGTCGTGGGGATGTGTTTCATCATGTCACTGTAATGAACAGCAATATACACATTTGTCAGTCATTTGTCAGCTGGACATCACATAATGAGACGGACACATTGTTCATATTGAAGTCATGTCCTCCCTCCACCACGGTTGTTAACAGAGGGAAGGTCCCCCATGGTTGTGAAAAATTGTTTTTGAAATCATCCATCACGTCAGTGTTCATTTGTGATTTTTTAGAATAGCCCGAAAAAGTGAGTCCAGATTTACAAGAGTCCACAAAATCACATTTGTTGCTCAATGGCCTATTTTCGATACACACAGTTCTGTATTGCTTGGCCACTTCACCTTGATTATGGCACCAAATGCATTTTCCCATTTTGGAGCAAATACATGACTGAAGTCCGGCCCTGTAACTTGTGACCACTTCAGCCAAAACTATATCTGAATTTGTCTGTTTAAATCCCTCCTCATCATCACAGATGGTCACAGACTGGTTCTGCTCGGCCCAGGGGCGTTGGGTGCGATAGTTACCCCCAGGAGAAGAGCCCTTAAGAAGACTGCTGCCTTGTTCATCCATACTTATAGAGAAGGAATCATGTCGGCAGCCCAGACCCACTCCACTGTCCTCCCTCTTCCTTGCTGTGTTGGTATCAGTCTTCTCATCCGACAGGGGGTAAACTGTCTGACTGCTGGTGGAGCTCCCACAGCCACTGTCATCTTGTCTCGTCAGTTGACTGTCTCCATTTTTTATGGCAGAGCTGGACTGCATGCTGACTCCACTGTCCATGCTTGTCCTCCTGTCCTTATCTGCACTGTCTTTTACTGTAACATGGGCCTCTTGGTCTTTCACACACTTTTCCACTTCTGATCTGTAACTGAACAGGTACCATCCTTTGTCTGTGACCACCTCCATAGGTCCCTCTCCAATGGGGAGTGGCAGCCAATCACTTGCAGGGGATTTCTGGTGTAAGGAAAGAGAAGAGGTTTGCATTTTCATTTATTGTTTGCCAACTACAATCAACCTTTTGGTCTCTTTTTGCTTTTTATTTCCATATCCATAACATGTTTTGATGGTTTCTGAAACGGTAACACCCAGTATTGTTTAAACAGACTCACCAATGCAGCAGGTGTTTTCGCTGGTCGTTTCAGGTAACAGAGGAGGATAACTGCACTGATCACAATGATTGCTAGCACACTCAGAGTAGATAGGGATAACACAGCGATTATGTACCATTCTGGAGGGGAACAAAAACACAAAATAATTTAGAAGCCATGTAGTGTATGTCCATGTAATTTGTATTAATTGCTTGTCATTGATAAAGATGTTTCTATATTGTCCTAATAGGATTTTTTTCATGCCTTGCTCAGGTAGCTTCAGACACTGTGTCGGAGAAAAACCGCTGATGGTGGTAGCTCCATTTCCCCTTACTCTCATGCTTACGCAGTATTCCCTGCCCCAATGAAGAGAACTGAAAGTCCTAGAATTATCTTCCAAGTCATCCCTCAGGTAGGCAATGATTGTCTGAGGACATAAAAAAAAATAAAATTAAGATACAATGTAGATTCAGGGATTGTACAGAAAAGTTTGGTAAGAGTTTGAGGTTGATATAAAACCATGAAATTTTGAAAAAAATGAATGCCGATATAGTGTTTATAACACTGTTTGTGAAAAGGGCTGCTGCTGTCTTAAACTATTTATTATTATTTATTATATTATGTCATGCTCACCTTATTCTGTTGCCCTCTCTCCACCAGGTAGATGGTGTAGCTGAGCCCAAAGGGAAAGAGCTTCCTCAGAATGGGTTTTTGGTGAATGTAAATTGATAAAGTGCTGGAAGTTGCCAGCAAACTGAAGGAGGGGGGCTGCAACTCACCTGTGGAACAAAGACAGGTAAGAAAAACATCCAATAGTGTACATGTGTGTATATGTTTGAGAGCTAGCTGACAGCAAAATCACAGCTATGCTTACTGTTATACGGGCGAACTTTCATGTTCTTCCATGCAGAGGCGTCGTCTCCCATGACCAGCTGAACTCCGACTTTGTAAATAGAGTTATAGTTGTGTATAAATCCACTCAGGTCACAGTAGGTGTGTGTGATGCCGGTGCAGTTTTCTACCTTGGTCCAGTTGCCATTTAACCTGGAGACAAAAAAGCACACTAGTCACCATCTGGGGGGGGGGGTAAACACAAGGTGGAATCATCGGGAACATGTAATATATTTCAATACAAGTGTTGGCCCAAGCTAAAAGAAAAGATGGAGAACGTTGGATAAATTGACTAACAGGACTACGGACCGTTGTAAAATAATTGTCAAATAATACTCACTTTCCCATTTTGACATTGTACATGGAGTTTGAAGAGGCATCTTTGGGAGGTTTCCAATGCACTATCACTTCCCCATCCAAAATATTCACCACTACATCATCGGGCTGAGGGAGAGCCAGTCCTACCAAAGAACATCACAATGGTGCTCTTTAATATTGCAAAAAATATATATATTTCTCTAAATGTACAAAGTACAAAGACCGGTTGTGTCATGAAAATGCTTTATGAATGATGTGGGCGACAGGGGAAATCTGTGATGCGATAGTTGCAATGATAATCCAAGTCCTTCATGGAATCTCTGATCATAATGGCAATGGGTTTTTCTGTAAAGGGAACAGAATGTCACCCATTTCCACTTTTAACTAAGGAACACACACAGTTGAGAGGAACAGGAACCTTTTTGATAAATCCCCTAAGTATTATGACCCTATTATGGGGTCATAATACTTTCACAATAAGAAAATGTCTTAGAAACTACAGCTCTATCTGTATTTATCTCCCATAGATGGGTTACTGTAATAGCTTCATGGTGATAAATTCAGATTATTTTTCCAGATAAACATGGTAAAGATATATTTGGTAAATTTAAACACAAAATAAGATCAAGTTAATTAAAAACTGATACAATTAATTTTAAAGGTTGGTAATTACCTGACACAGAGCTTATGCAGATAACCAGGAAGAGAAGAGTTGGTGTCTTGCTGCTCATATCCATTTCAGCTATCTGGCGAAATTTCATCACTCAGTAATAATCCACAGTGTAGTCACCAATACCGGCCCTTATTCCATCAACACCGAAGCAAGTTAGAAAGAAGAAGACATCTTTTTCTTCTTTCTACTGTTTAGTGTTGATTGATGTAGACTGAGCAGAAGCAGCAATCCTCTCGCTCATACTGTGGTGGCTGTGGAAAAACTGACAAGTGGTTTACCCCAACAGTTTTATTGAAATAGTTCTCCACATAGACTTTCATATATTGCTCAAGTCCCCTCCCTCCCACATGATGCGTTTCCTGTTGTGACCTCACTCTCAGTTGCTAACTTATCTCTCTCATCAGATCTTTTCTTTCTTATCTTGCTCAATGCCCAGTGAGTGATCAGCACTCAAGAATCCCCCTGTCACTTTTTTGATATGAAAACTGGGTGGAAGAATCATTTTTGGGTTTTGATTTTCACAATTAAAATATGCCATTTGAACTTGTGGCAAACAGTTGTTATGAGCTACATAGAAGAGTGGCGGAATCGGCAAATAGAATCTACAGTGATAATCTGACTAAATAGTTTACTCTTCGATGTTAACAAGAAAAAATGCGTATGAGCATCAAAGACATTTAATTCTAGCATGGCCTCAGTATGCCTGTTATGAGAAGACAGTAACTAAAGTAGAATTTATATCATGTCAAAGCTTTTTGAATACAAAATAATCTGAGGAGACTATTTGAATCTATCTGCGGGTTCATAGAGTGACTGTTGACTCTGATCTCCAAACCTAATGTTACTGGTTACTATTATCATTTTCCATAGAATTTAGAAGATTACTGTGGGTGCATATTGGTCATGGGCAATTGGTCAAATGTATTTTATTCAAAGAGGCTCCTACTGGTCACCAAAAGATTCTGTAAGGAATATCATTTTTACATTTTTCTTTCAAATTAATAAGCTTTAAGTTAAACTTTTAAATCATAGATGTGAACTTGTCTCTGCTCAGGACTGCTCCGTAATAAATGTCCAATATATTATTTCCCTAAAACCAAACTCTTACTGATTATGAATCTCATTGGGACTCATTGGAACAGCAAAACCCTTAACACTTAACACTACATCATGAGGAAATTTGCAGCTTGTTTGTCTCTGTTCATCTTTTGAAAGATCTTAATTTTTTTTTTTTTTTTTTTTTGATAGTTAGTTTGAATTTAAAAATATTCCCTCGGTTCTGAGAATCTGTCATGTACTGACTTAACGCCGATTTCTCTAGCTATTACTCATATGACCTTTCAAATGTGTTTTTCTGGTCTGTTCAAATCATCTTTTAATTTCAATCAAGCAGATGAACACAGGGTGTGAGAATGTGAGCTCTGGGAGTTTCAGTTAAACATTACATCATTGGCTACTTTTGTTTTTCGAAAAAGGACTTCCCACTGATGATATGCACATAGGTGGAAACTTGGTGTGATATCACCCTCCAGTGGTTATTTTAACTCTGTATTTCTTGCTGTACCTTAGTAATGATATAATCTATATAGAGCCATGTAAAGATGTTATCTGACATTTAAGGGGTTAACACAATATAGACCAGAGCATCAGCAGTAAAATATTCAGATTTTCTGATAATATATATTAATGAACACAAATTGCTTAACATTCGTCTTTACAAACTGCAGGGACATTCATTCATTCATCTTCTATCGCTTTGTCTGTTTCCGGGTCATGGAGGGTGCTGGAGCCAATCCCAGCTCACATTGGGCGAGTGTGGGATCACCCTGGACAGGTCAGCAGGGTCATCACAGGGCCAAAACACAGAGACAGAACAACCACTCACACTCAGACCTACAGCCAAATTAGACTCACCGGTTAACCTAAACATGATGTCTTTGGACGGTGGGAGGAAACCCACACAAGCACAGGGAAAACATGCAAACTCCGCACAGAAAGACCCCAGGCTGGGAACCGGACCCATGACCTTTCATATTGTGGGGCAACAGCCCTAACCACTGTGCTGCTGATATTCCAGGTACAGTTTACATTTATTTATGTGATAGATACTTTTGTTTTGTGACAAGACAAAGATGGGGACGTAGAAAAATCTGGGGCAGTTTGATATAGGTCTTACACCACCAAGCCACAACAATGCCCTGTATTTATAATTATGTGCTGTTTCTGTTGTCCTGGTTAGTCCAACTTAGTGTGACAGATGCAGGAAAAGCACACAATGAAAGCAAAACTAGTGTCACCAGTGGGAAGCTTACAGACGAGGACATTGCAGTGTGTCAGGATGTGGTAACCTGAGAGAAACTAGTTAAATGTGCCTCAGAGCATAGCATCCTAGGAGGTTGATCACCTTTATGATTCAGTCAAGTAATTCTATCCCCCCAACACTTCCTTAAAATGCCAAAAATGATTAAGCTGAATCAATGCTGAATGTCACCGCGCTCATCCTCAGCATTAAGAAAGGTTTTTGTGGTGTGGAGCACAGTTTAGCTGGTGTCATTAGATCCACAATGGATACCACAAAACTTGTTTGGCAGGTGAGAATCTGGTGCACTGGGCACGCCCATCTCTGCGAGGTCAAAATTGAAGGTTTGAGACAATGATGAGGGCTAGAAGTGGGAGGTGTTTGGGACAGAGGGAGGGGAAAGGCAGACCTACCTGTTGCTGTTGGATGATAGTCAGAACACACGTCAAGAAGAAAAGGGAGTGAAGGATAGAGCTGTTACATGTAGCTTCACTGTGCTCTGATCACTGCTGGTCGTGACTGACACCTGGATGTAAAGAAGTATCCACCTTCCTTTTACCTCCAGTCTCCACTTTCTTGTGCCCTGGATCCAATGGCAAAGCATGACTCAGTAGGTTCTTGCACTTTCTTTTACAACAGTGTGATTTTTGGTTTCTTCAACCTGCCCTTAATCAATACTTTCAGGCGTTCTCCATTATCATAGTCACCTGTCACTCAGACTTTCTTTTTTATCGCTCCTTTTCCTGTGTACAGCATTGTCTGAAAGTGTATGTGGGCTGGAGATGGTTGTGGAGTGCTGTTCAGTGCACGGAGTGCAGCCTGACCTCAGACGTTTTATGAGTTTCAATTTACTTGCCAGATAAGAAGCAAGGTGGATTATAGGTTTTCTGTAAATAAATTGTTTAAGTGTTGCTAAAGTTGTTCTGTCTTTGATTTCCACTGGGCAACACTTGAAACTTTTTATATGCTTTATTTATTATGCAATTAGGTTTTGTTTTGGTGTCACTTTTTGTGAGCTTATTAAAAACAATCTCTGTTTTTAGCTCAGAGACTTGGTGTTTGTCAAATTATTATTATTATTATTATTTTAACAATCAGGGGCTTTTTCTCAACTTTGATTGGAATACAATTCTTCTATATTCCTGTCTGTTCTGTATTTAACACAAGAAACGTTTTTTTATTATGTGTTTTCTTATCCAGAGTCTGAGGATAAGAGATGTAATAAGTTGTACAGAATTTACAGCCTGCTGAGGAAAATTAACTAAACACATAATTTATTGAAGTTATCAGTGGACTGACAATGTGATGTGATTACCAATGTAATTCCCCTGAATATTTCAGCCTTATTTTCCATGGACACAGGCTCTGATCATAATATGCTGTAATGAATGCATACGTTTGACTTGCATCTACCTTGATTTCTTTTTGTCCCTAGTCAGCAGGCTGCTAAGCATAAAGGGACCCTTTAGTTTTACAGTCATGTCTGGCAGCTAGCTTTGTAACATTATATTATCAGCGTTATTGTTCGAGTCAAACAATAGCTTTTAAATGTCATGTGAACTTCTAATCTTTTAATTTTGTCAGTATCTCATGGCAAAGATGGAAGATGATCCATGCATACTCTCAAGGGGACAATATGGTGGACCAGCTCATCCACATATTTCAGCTCAGCCATTTCACTTCAATTAAGTGGAGGCTACACTGCCTATAGGTGCATTTTGAAACTTGACCAGCATCTCATAGGTGGTCGGATGAAACACCTTTTGTAGAGAGCCTACTCACAATCACTTCTTTCCTTTATCTTTTTTAGACAAAAGGTTTTCCTCTCTGTTTTTGACAGTGTGACCACTGTGATGAATGGAGAAGGCCCCAGAGAATCCATGATCATTGGCTATTCCAAACTAGGATCTTAGTGTTCTCCATACTTCAGGCTGCACACAAGACTAATTTGTTAGTTAGCTAATAGCTGAATAGATTGAGAGGAGACAGTGACACAAACAGTACTGTGTGTGACTGTATCTTAGATGTGAATTATGATTACAGCAGTGGCGGCTGGTGCTAAAAAATTAGTTTTTTTAGCACCAGCCAGTTTGTTTTTTCTTTTTATTTTCATATGTTGATTTGATGGGGGTGGCGCCCCAGCACCCTCCACTGACCAACTGCCACTGATTACAAGTGTTATGAAAAAATGTATGTGTAATGTTAAAGATAGAATTAATTAGGTGATGCTTCAGAAAGTGATCAGGCAGCATTTTACCCAATGTCTCACACCTAATGTTCGAAATAACATTGATAACATAATGCCCTGAATTTTGGAAGATTAAAATCCCAAACTACATACTACACCTTTGGAAGCAATACCACTGTTGTGCTTATACATAAACTACACACACAATGACTGGAAACAGGAGTCTGTCCAAAGCAATAAAAGCCCACCTATTAGCACCTCCATGGCTCAGTAACTAACACTTGACCTGTGTTGCAATACACACATACTTGGCAGCCACTTCAGCAAGTTACTGTGCTTGGCCAAGAAAGGGTGCACGTTGTAACCCCAAACACAGCACAACATGGTATATTGATTATGTTGATTTTGGGTTGATCCACACACAAGCTGCTTCCTTGTTTGCAGTTTTTTGTGCTTAATTTAGTTTTAGACATCCAAGTGTTATCTGTCTTTCCTTTTTTTTTTCTTCTCAAGAGAGAGAAATAAAACATCCAACTCCTCTTTTCAACTTACTTGTTATACCATCACTTTCTGTACAAAAAAGGGCACTGGAAGCTGTATATCTTAGTTTCTAATAGATTTATATTAGAAAACAGGATGATTAAACAATGAAACTATGTGAGAAACTTTTCAAGGAAGATATTGCAAGTCACTGTGACAGAAGACGAAAGGAATCACTGGTATTAGAGGCCTTAGAGGACTGTTCCTACCAGGAACAGTCTGCTAACCTGTGTGGCTGTTTATCAGCTGGGACTCATGACAGCTGATTGTCAATTAGGTAATAGCAATTTTGAGACATTTTCCAATCAAAACTTCAGTTTTGTTAACTAGTTGTTAACCTACCTGTGCCAAAAAATCACCGATTAAATCCTTTGTCTGAAATGCTTGAAGGAGCTGTGAATCCAAAGCGGCCGATGATATAGTACGAAAAGCATGAGGAAATGAATTGTGAAAACCTGATCTTTTAGCCTGTGTTGCCAGGATACATGTTTTCGGCTTTTGTGTGAGGTTGTTAACCTGGTTTGGACTTAAACATTGACCAGTGTTAGGACTACAAGGAGGACAATAGCCTTCATTTTCAGTCTTGGCAACCAAAAGCATAAATATTTGTTTGGTCTGTCTATCCACTGATATCATCATACTTTTTAAATATAGGACTGTGTTAGTATTTCCGAAGATAATATGATTACAAAGATTACACAGTAATAGCCAAAGACTTCACATCACAGCTTGATGTCGAGGGAGACAGTGCTGTGTGATATCACAATCTTAACCACTTAACTCCCATGTGATAACTGCTCGCTGCCTGTCTTTTCCGTCTTTTTCCACAGAAGGATCCCCCTCCACCTTACTACTCCATTGATGTGCGCACCCAGCCCCCCCTAAGGTCCTATGAGGAAGTGGTGTACAATGTGGGTCCAGGCCTCACAGCCCTCAACCAGCCACGTTACATCCCCCAGTATCCACCACCTGTGGTTGTTCACCAAGTCCCGCAGGCAGGCATGCGTGAGGAATTTTCCCCTATTTTGCTGAAAATATAACTGATGCAAAAGACTGAGCAGAACTCCACATTCATTTTGATTGTGTGTTTGTGTACATGATTTTTTGTATTGTCTGTGTCCAGCACCTCGGAGTAAGAGGAAGAGATGCTGTGAGAATAACGCTCAGTGTTACGGAGGGTCAGGGGGAACCTTACTGGTCCTTGCTCTGCTGGCATTAGCCATCTGGCTTGGAGGTATACTGTGCTCATTCATTCAAAAAACCATGAACTGGATTACCTCGAGAAACAGTGAAGGAATTATTAGAGTAAAAAGTTTAAAATACTTCAAATCCGTGTTGGAATATTTTTTGAATCTTTGCTGATATTTATTAAGTGAGGGAGGCAGAGGTGACATATTCATTAAAGTTACACCACTGTTCTTACTATCACCACTGAACTCACTACTACTCACTGTGCTCCCACAACAGTTCGTTACGGCACCAGGCTGGCAACAGCTGTGATCCTTTCCAATGAGAAAAATGATGGCAGAACAGAAGATGCGTTGCCAGATTTTGACACATGCCCCAATAATACGATCCAGTGTGATGGGTTAATTGAATGTCAGCTGGGCAGTGATGAAAGTAATTGCGGTGAGTAGCCAGAAACACACATTTACATAATCACAATTTGATTTCCAAGGACCCAAGGTGAAAAAGCAAGTTGACACTTGACATCCAAAAAGAGTCCTCTTAAATTAAATACTAGTTGAGCAGATCATTGTGGTGAGGTATCAAACAAATGATATAATTTCAGAATTATCCACGGCACTTTTATTTCGCCTCAACATTACCAATATTTAAAGCTTCACAGCAATAATATTATCAGCAATTACATGTTTGATAGAAGAAGAAGAAGAAAGACATTATAATTCAATTTTGACTTCAGTATACGGGCATTATGTCACATCAGAGGAAGACACAAGAAGGAAACTGCAGCCAGAAGCATGTATGCATTTGCCATGCAGAGTATAGCTTTACATCTTTTCACATTAGATTTTTTACTATAGCTGTTTGTGGTATGTAGCACACAGGACGCATCTCAGTCACATCGTGTTAGGCCTATAAAGAGACAACATCGAAGTGGTTTTCTTGTTTTTCTTTCTGTCTTCCAACAGTGAGCTTTGGCCAGGACAACAGTCTGCAGGTCAGGACTTCTCAAGATGGCCGCTTCCTACCAGTGTGCTATGATGGCTGGGACAAGAGTCATGCAGAACAGGCCTGTACTCAGCTGGGCTTCAGAAGGTAAACAATGTTGATTTAAAAGGAAAGCAAACATAACCATTATTGCCATTTCTCATCAACAGTTTGGGGAATCTCTGGCTTCATGATGGAGTGATTTAACTTGTTATGTTTACTTGTTTACTTGTTTGTCTACTTGTTAACTTTCCATTGTGAGTTTCTATCTCCAACCTGTGAGTTTGCCCTTGAGATCGATCTAATTTGACCCATTGCTACGTGCTGACTGCTACATTGATTCTCTGTGGGTTTCTTGAGAGGGTAACAGGCAGATTGACTTTGCAGACCAATAAGGAAACAAGCATATTTTGTTTTAACAAAATGCTCTCTGTATGTGCAAGTTTACCTCCCTGGCCTTCTGACCTGTCCTTCCTTCTGTCTTTAGTTACTATGTCACTAAGGCAATAAAATCCCAGACGCCATCCATTGGTTTAACAGTCACCAACACACCAGCTTCACTTCTCCAGGGTGCTGTCAAAGTCAGGTATAAACTGTATTGTACTCTTCTTTTCCCCTGTTACAGAGACAGCTGTAACCTAATGTCTGATCCTTACAATGCCAGCGCAATAAGGATTTCAAAAGTGTACATTGGTCCCCGTGTGTATTCATGTTAAGTAACATGCCTTCTTGCTTGTGGTTTTGCATAGTTCCTCCTGTCCAGCCCAGGAAACTGTTTCCCTGCAGTGCATGGGTAAGCAGCCTCCATCTGTTCCTGTCCCATGTGTCACACATGGCTACACATGAACTCTCCGTTCCTCTTCTTTCTCTCTCTCTTACTCTGTCACACACTGAAACACACAATGGCAATGACTGATCATCCGTCCAACAACAAAATCTTATTATTTTGTATTTCAAGCAGTCAACTGTTAATCTGTTTCACAGCATGCAACCACCCGAAGGAGTGGAGTTACCCTTCCTGGGGCGGGCGTAATGAGTATGCAGAAGAACAAAAAACTTTCTGTTACCTTTAAGAATTTAAAGCCCTTTGGTGTTTCATTTGGGAGAAACATTTCTTCACGCAGCTTTTATTACTGAGCTACAGTGTATTATCTCATTTGCAGCTGCTAGCATTTCTGTTGTTAACATGCTAATCAGATAACTATCTTTTGCTCCCTCTTCATAGCAGCTAGGAAACAAAAATGTGATTTGTTTAAGCACCTGGTCGCCAGCCATACCCTGTTTGGAGGGAGTATGTGGGGATTAAACACATAAAGGGGATGACTAAATGCCTTAAAATATGTGTGTGTGTGTAAATAAATGTTCAGCCACTATAAACACCCTGTAAAGCTAGTGACAATACTATACATTGGCAATACTGCAGGCTGTAAACACTTGATATATTCAATCTTTCAGTCAGTAAGGGACACTCTGGATTTTCAGGGAAGCTTCATTGTGGCAGTCTAACCAAAAATGAATGACTAATTACTTTTGGTTGCTAAATATGTTGCCTAGTTTTATTGGTTTGGAAAAGTGAGCTCTACAAAGAACACAAATATTCCAATGTTCTTCTAATACACACAGTAGCAATATCATGTCTCTAATATTTGTCACTCTCAGACTGCGGTAAGCAGCAGTCTACATCCCGGATCATCGGGGGCAGCAGAGCTGAGTCAGGTCAGTGGCCTTGGCAGTTGTCTCTCCACTTTGGAGAATCCCACGTCTGTGGAGCCGTCCTGCTCTCTCCTGATTTTGCGGTGACTGCTGCCCACTGCTTCCCAAGGTGACTGAGACCGAGAAAGGTTTTTTATCTATACTGGTAAGGACCTATGCTAAGTCAGTATGAACCCATGGATCTTTGCTGAACACTCTTTTTTGTGTTGCCAAAGAAAAACTTCAACTTCAACTACCTCAACACAGTTCTGGAAAGTTTATGGTGGAGTGTTGTCCCAGGACAATCTACCTCAGCCGTACCTGGTTGAAAAGATTCTGCTCAACGAGAATTACAATAGCCAGACCAATGACCAGGATGTCGCTTTGATCAAATTTACCTCTCCAGTTGCTTTAAATGGTGAGGCACAGTTTCACTTCATTAAAAATTCAGTTTCATCTTTTGCGTTAATTTCAGCTTTCATACCTGCTGGTTGATCCAGGTTTTGGAGTATGTCAATAAATATTCACTCTGCAGCTGAAACATCTTTTAAAAAGCCAGTAGATTTCTATAACATCCAGGAATTTCTCTTCCTCTCTGATTTTGGGTTTGTCTAACGACCTGTATTTTGAAAATACGTGCTTCCCTGTGTTTTTTGGAAACTCTTAATTTTTTATTTTTTTTTAATCTAGATAAAGTTCAGCCAATTTGTCTGCCAACATCTGGCCAAAAATTTCCCTCTGGACAGCGATGCTGGACCACAGGCTTTGGCACCACTGAGGCAGGATCAGGTATGCTGGGACACAGAGCCGCAGGAACTATTAATTTAGCTTCCACTGTAACAGAAAGAGTGGTGAGGAATAATGTATATAAAGTTTACATTCAAATGACACTACATCAGAACATGATTTTATTTTCTGCTCTTTTAGAAACCAAGAATAAAGAAATTGTTTTTTTAATATGTCTGGAACAAAAAAGCGTGTCAATTGTAACGCTGAATCTGGGACCTCAAATTCAGGTCGGAGGAAGGTTTACAATTGTTCAACATAAAATGCAGTCTGACGCACAAAAAATAAGTTAACTTAAGTTCATTCAGTTCAACCACTACGTGGACATGTCCCAGAGACGTCGAAAGCAAATTGGTATATTGTTCTCTCTGCTCCAGGCACTGTCTCCAGGGATCTGATGGAAGTGGCTGTGAACATCATTGATACACAAGTGTGCAACAGTCCCCGGGTATATGGGAACATGGTGACCAAGAACATGATCTGTGCTGGGGACCTGGACGGAGGCAAAGACTCATGCCAGGTAAGCAATCAATCTCAAGGGACAAACTTACTGTAGTATAATTGATACAAGTTGTGGATTTAATGCATACAAAACTTGTACAACCCATGTTAACCAGGCATAAAATGTTTTTTTTCCCAGGGCGACAGTGGTGGACCTCTAGTTTGTCAGGGGGACAGCCGTTGGTACCTGGTTGGCATCACAAGTTGGGGATCTGGCTGTGGTGACAGAAACAAACCTGGTGTTTATACCAGAGTCAGCAGTGTTCTGCCCTGGATCTACAGAAACATGCAGGTCAGAAGGGATGGAGTGAATACATAGTGTGGGAAGTTATGTTTGTCATTAGAATGCATTTCGACTTACATTTGGCCAGAGGCTGTCACCATCCTAAAGTCATCCTGTGGTCCGTACAGAAATTGAAGTGAAATCCCTCTGCCTCCAACGGGCGCTCTGCTCCCCTCCTGCACTATGAAGTCCTGAGGAGATGGGTGGACTTACACAATGATGAAGGCAAGCCAGAAAGGTTGGGGAAGTGGTGGCAAGACAGAAATGCACAAGCTGAGCACAGGACTTCTCTATCATCTACAGTTTACTCAACCTCTGTCGCACAACTCTCCTGTGTGTTACCACTGATTGATGCATTGACTTCAGTGTTGCATTCTTCATTTTTTCCCCCTCTCTCTCCTACAGCAACCTGATCATTTTGATTTGTTTAAGGATGATACTCTTTGATGATTTATGATTGTAGAGGTATATTATTCCTCAGGGAGGCTCTTCTACCTAACTATTGTTTACTATATCAAGATGAAAAAAGGACACTTTGTGTTCACTTTATGAAGAAATCAGTGTGAACCTCGATGCCCGCCACCCCAACCCCACCATTATTGAGCTGGCACTCTGTCTGTGCACCTAAAACTCCTCCTAAGTAAATGCTGTGATTTTTTTGATTTTCTTTTCTTTTTCAGAAATTGTTATTCTGACATTATATTGTCAAGGTGTGTGTCATATTTATGTGTGTGTGCAGTCACTGGGCAAACAGAAAGAATAAAGACCAAGGAGGTGCCCTTAGCATTATGGTGTTGTTTAAGCAGAGATCGAAGCCAGACCCTCACACACTTTCAGTCACACGTGATGCTGGTGTAACGGTACACAGGGAGATGTGTGTAATGTGTGTAAGAGGGAGAGGGGGAGAGAGAGAGAGAGAGAGAGAGAGAGAGGGAGACACGGGGACTGAATCAACGGTCACTCCAGGAGTCACACTCTTATCCATCACTTGTATTTTTTCCCAGGACAAGCAGGTGTGAAGAAAACAGATGAGAATATTTGGATGAAAAAGCTTGTGAAAGAAGCTGGTTGAATTGTCTGAGTGGATATTCATTAGGTGGCCAAAGGGTCCGCAGAAACAACAAGGTAAGTTGATAAAGAGCGCGCGGGTGATGTGTGTCGATGCTGCTGTTATTTTCTGAGAAATCATAGTAGGGATGAAGCACAAAACCCACGTTTATTCGGACCAAAATAATTGGTGTAGTCGGGGATTTTCACGGAATCACTCGTCCTGGGTGAAATGATTTAACGCCAGATGCAGACGGATGAGGTGTGAGGCTGTTCCTGCAGGAATAGCGTTCGCAGCCGGGCTACTTGTTATTTCTCACTGAAGATGAGGGTGTGTCTGCTCCTCCCGATCGCTGGAGAAGGTTTACAACGACCAGTGGGGTGTGAAATATCACAGCCGTGTGTGTGTCAACTGTTTTTACATTTATTTTTATTTATTTATTTTTTAAATTAGAATTATTTTTAATGGTTTGTTGCTTTCGTAATCCACAGGTTGAGGGCGCACAATGTGGGCGGATGCACAGATCTCCCATCAGAGGCCTCAATAGGTGGATCTATACGCAATGAGCCCAAACAGCCAGAGTCACTGATATCCTACCTGGCCGTGCTCTCTCACCACGGCGGAGAGGTTATGAACGCGTTATTCAGGTCGGCCTTTGTTCGCTTGTCGCGCCTAAATTCACCGGCACTGTCCCGTTTCGCTGGCGGTTGTTTAGAGGTGGAAGCGGACCACACCCAGTCCTCCGGATCCGGTCTGGACTCTGCTCGTCCTGTTTTCAACACAGACCTCTCAGATGGAGACAGTTACCATAGAGATAACTGGACACTGGTGAACGACGCACATTGTTGTCATGGTGATGTAACATTACAACGACTGATGCAGGGAGGGGGGCAAATGTTGTTTTGTTTGTTTGTTTGTTTTTTTCCACAGAGACCTGTGGTGACTTATTTGTCTGCCCAACATTTTTAATATGGGGCTGATGTTTTCTACTGAAACTGAGAATTAGTGTTTAGTTTGTTCTTGCATAAAAAAGGTTAGACAGAAATGGCACAATGACAGAGATCCCCTTCTCATTCAAAACATTGTATTTATGGAACCGCAGGAATCCTAAATAAACACAAAGCTGCAGTGAAGCTGCACCTCATGCAAGCATGCACATGTAAAAACACACGCTAACTTGGAGTGGGAGTCTGTTTGGATGTAGTCGGTCTTTGTTTCTCAGTGGACAGTGTCACTCTAATCTATTGTGACTCTTACATTTGCTGGACATTGTAATGCCAAAGATTAGATTATTTTTTGATGTCTCACTGAGCTCTTTCTGCCCCGTATCAAGGCCTTCTTTGTCATCATCATTGCTTTACTCACTGATTAATCTTAATCTTTGCCTCCCCATAACTTCATCTTGCCTCACAGTTCAATGAATTTTATACTGAATGGCCTTCGTCTCTCCTCTCCCTTCACACATTGTCTCATTTCTATGCTCTTCACCTGTTCTCACTGATTAGACAGCATTGTCCTCCCCTGCCCATCTCCTATTTTCACTGTCTTGCTGCCTGCCCTTTCCGTGTCACCACATTTCAACCCCGCACTGCAAAGAGAAATGGTCACCCTGTCTGCCCTTCTTGTGTCCTCTCCTCCAAGACAAATGAGTGCCTGGTACTGGAACTTGATATTTCCAAACAATAGTGCAGATATGGTAGGATGAAGAAAGATGAAGATAAAACTACTCAGGTGCTGTTTGTCCTAGCCGTGGAGAGAAAGGCTGGCACTGAATAGACAATTGATACATCACACTGGGCAGTGCCATTCTGCCAAGTACGCTATAGAGTTCTCAGAGGATGAGCATGTGACGGTTAAAAATACTACCCATCACAAAGGTTCATATTACAAACAAAGCTGAAGAGATATTTTTAATAGTGACTTCTTTGTTTCTGTAAGGGTTGAAGGTATTGGTTCAAAGAGTCTAGGCATATAGACGTGTTGGAAGAGGTCAGTGAGCTTCCCTCCTTATAGACTTTGTGCATTGAGCATCCCGACAGGCTTGTGGATATCACTCTCGTTCAGTCTGGGGCAGCACGCTCAGTGGCTCTGGTATTATGTCCCAGCAGGCAGGAGACTGAAAACGCTGTGGTCGGGATGAGAGGGGCCACTAACTACACTGGCAGTATTGCTTGTTGATTAGTAGACATTGGGAAGGGAGGAGTGTGAGGAAGCTGTGCTCACCATATGCCATATGGGCTGAGTTTGGAAGCCGTGCAGTTCCTAAGTCAGTCATCTTCTCCTGCATCCCACAGTCAATATTAAATAAATTTTTTTAAGTTTTGATTTGTTTTGCAACAGGCTGCGTCCCTTGTCTTTAAAAAATAGGGGCAGGTGTTGTGGCGTGAATGGTCTTTAACCCCAGAATGTCTTTGGTCCCTTTAAAATCAGCGGTCATGGGCAGAGGTGGACAGAGTACACAACTTCACTACTTGAGTAAAAGTGCAGATACTCCTTGTCAAATATTACTCCAACACAAGTAAAAGTAGCTAAGTCAAAATATTACTTAAGTAAAAGTACAAAAGTATTTGCTTAAAAAATACCTCAGTAAAAGTATAAAATAAATGCCTAAGGAAATACAGGAAAGGAAAGTAGCTTTACTGTCATTATACACTGATGTGATTCTGCTACAGATGTGTATAGCTCAAAAATACCTTCAGTTAAAGAGGCCCTAAAGAACCGGTCTGTGGAGGGATCCGGTCCAGTCTCTGTCTCTGGAGGGGTTTGGTCCAGTCCAGAGGTCTCCAACTCCGGTCCTGGAGGGACACTGTCCTGCTCCAACACACCTGATTCAAATGATCAGCTCATCATCAAGCTCTGCTGAAGTCTGATCGGGAGTCACTCATCTGAATCAGGAAACATCCAGGACCGGCTTTAGAGACCTCTGGTCCAGTCTCTCTTCTGAACAAAACATATTCTATATGGACACAATAAACACAGACTCCGGGGGGTCTGGTTAACCTTGATTAACAGACTGTCCTGTGTGCTCCATGTCGAGTTCTTCCTCTGCCTCATTTTAATGATCGTACTTCTTGTCATATATTCAGGATGACGGCAGAAATGGAGGCGAGAATTAGTGAGTTAGAGTCGCGGCTCCGCATTTTAGCTAGCTGAGCTTATGCTAGTGTAGCTAGCTATAAAAACAGTCTTTTTCACTTTAGCTTGGCTATTATTTATAATAAAAAAGTAAATAAATAATAAAATATTGTGCCTGTATTTGAACTCGGATGTAAATCAAAAATACAGATGGAGGATGCTGATCTACTGATTTTTTTCTGAAGTTTAAACTTGAGCAGCATGGTGGTTCGCGCTGCCGCCCTGCAATAAGGAGCTTGTAGGTTCAGTTCCCAGTAGGGGCAGATGGTCAATTGGTGAAGAGTGACTGGGCTGTAGCAAGGAAAAGTATACCGATGGTACACAGGACCAGAACAGAGAGAGGTGGTTTGATTTCTGGTGAGGGCAGAACAAGGCTAGGTTAATTGGTCATGAGTAATGGACTGTAACCATTAAAACACTGTACTCAGGTAAATTTACTTTGTTACTGTCCATCCCTGGTTATAGGCCATTTCACCCTGAACATTTCCTGTCATATCTATGCTTTTAACAAGTCTCCTAGTGAGACATGCCATAATACCTCTCTACCCATCAGCCACCGGCAGCTCCATCTCTCTTCCACAGCCTGCCTCTCTATTCGTCGCTTCCTCATGGACCCTATTTACTCTGCCGGGTCAGGCAGAGTAAAATTTCTTATAGGTAACTGTTTGGTAAAGTTTTTTTTTTTTTTGTGTTTGGGCACTTGTTTCTCATGGAGGATGTTGATAGAAAAGACTTATAGAAGCTGCCCCCATCTTTCGAGTTTTCTTCTTTCCTGTCACCTTTCTCCATTCATCCCACATCATCTCAGATATATAGAAGTTTTCACACCAGCTGGGGGGGAGGAAGAAAACTGTCCCAGTAGACTGTGAGATAAGGTTTCAGATATGGATAATATTTCACATTCATTCATCTTCAATCACTTTTCCGTTTCCGGGTCACGAGGGGTGCTGGAGCCAATCCCAGCTCACACTGGGGGAGGGCGGGGTCATCCTGGGAAGGTCACCAGACGATCACAGGGCCAACACACAGAAACAGAGAGAGAGACAGACGAGACCAACAACCACTCACACTCACACCTATGGACAATTTAGAGTCACCATTTTACCTAAACGTGATGTCTTTGGACAGTGGGAGGAAAGCCACACAGGCACGAGGTGAACATGCAAACTCCACACAGAAAGGCTCCGGGCCGGGAACCAAACCCGCAACCTAACCTAACTGACAACCACCATGCTGCAGCGCTGCCCCACGCTTTCATATAGCCAAGAGAATTTTCTAAAATTCCATTGCACAGTCAGAAGTCAGAAGCATGAGCCAGATTTGCAATAAACTGATTAAACCTTATGAAGTCCAAATTATTGTGAATTAAAATAAATAAAATAAATAAACACGTTATAAGTTCATCCAGTGAAACAGCATTTTAGTAACTGAATAGAGCTGTAACTGCTCTAAAATCTCAGTAAAAGACAAATTATTGTGTGTTTGCGTGTTTTGACTCCAGAATAAGTAGCAGCAGGGAGATACCACATATAGAAGAGAGACAGAGCTGTAGATTATAAAGGACACACCTGCCTCTCGTGAATGATTTCCCTGCCAGCTGTTTGAGCTTGATCAGCGTTCATTACTTTTACTGAACTGAATGTTAGTGATGTGCAGATTGGGGACAATCATCAGTTATCTCCTCCGATGTGAAAATAAAGATGTCTCCTTCCAAATGGACAGACGTAACAGATGTGCCTCAAAAGACTGTTGTCTATTGTCATATGTCATCATTCGTAACCGCATCGATGTATGTGCCACTCTAAAACCTACACTGCACACTTTCATCTGTAGTATTTATATTATAACATTTCATATTTCAGTAAATACATCTGAGTACTGAAGAAGAGAACTGCAAACCTAAACAGATCATGACTCCCTGGTGACTGAGCTACATTTTGAAAAACAAAAAATGTCCCACTTATCCCACCTGTTCAACCTAAAATAGGTCAATTCTCCTCTCAAGGGTGGACCTCATGAGTTTAAAGGGTGCCGTGGGCTTTTTATCTGTGATGCTCATCTTGTGTCCTATTATATATATACTATATACTATAAATCATGAATGTGTTGCTCAGCTCTTTATGAGGACTACCAAATGAAATATATTGACCGCCAACCTAGGAACAGCAGTTGGGTAGGAATGCCATTGTGGATATGATTTGCTAATGACTGTAACTGAATCTGTTCATTGAAGTGCATTATTTCCTGTACTGCTGGTGCAGCTGAAGGGGTGATGGACGTTAATGGAAGCAGGGAGTCAGACATCCAGTCACTGTGATAGTTGGGAATGGCCAAAGGAATGGAAGCGGACAGGCGAGCAGTCAGATGGCTCTCAAACGTGGCATATTAGGTGTCACTTGGGTAAAATGTTTGGACCTTTCATGACTTTCTGTAAAGAGTGTGTGTTGTAAAACACATTGGTCACTTTCTTTTATTTCATTGTGTAGCTTTGACTTGCTTCAAACATCGCTCTTAATACACCCCGCTTGCTTGTTTTTATGGTTCCTGAAGGCTGATGTCTAATATATTGTGAAATGTGGAATTAAACCATTTGTAAATATTGATTTATGCCGTGGTGTTGTCACCAGGTCTGTATGGTGAGCACTCTGGTCTCTTTATTTAGATGTCAGAAAGAAAAAGCTGGAGATCTGACCTTTCAAACCTGTCACTGTGGTAGATCTACAAATGTGAGGACTTGACCTTGACCTTTTATTGTTCTAACTAAACTGTGAGTCCTTTGTTTAGACATGACTTGGTAAAAAAAATAATAATAAAGGAATTCATTGCAAAACTTAAATCAAGTAAAATTTGACTTGTTGCTGATTGTGAAGAAATAGTTCAGGTCACCAAAAACAAAAATTTCATTGCAAACCACTGAATATCCACATGCCACCAAGACAAAAAATGTCAGGGCCAATGAAGTAATTTAGGATTCAGTTTAAAAGCAAAAATGTGCAATACCAATACAAAAGTTTGGCAGAAACTTGGATAGTTGATTTCAAAGCAAAGTGGGGAACGACTGACTGAGTTGGGAATACAGACATTTTGTAGGAGGCACAGTTGGCTGTGCAAATTGAATAGCCTATCCTCTGTGAAAATAGGCCAAGGTTGTGTGATGTCCACAGGGAGACTGGAGTAATCTCTGCCAGGAAAGGAGAACATGTATGCAGTCTCTGAACATGGATTGTTACGCAAGATAAAAGCTCACCACAGGCCTTTTGCACAAACTCCAGGGGGTTTGGATATAGCCAGTGCTGTGTGATGGGATTCTCTCCTGACAAACCACTCACTTTATGTCTACGTAGTCTGTTCAGTGTGTGTTGTGTGTCTCTAAACGGTTATTGTGTATGCCCCAAATTGTCAGGATGCATGAGTGAATAAGTAACGCAGCTTATAAAACACTCACATTTGTTCCTTCTCTCTCACCCTCCCTGTTTCTTACTCTGTGTCAACAGTTGCCATGGAAACTATTTTACTCTTCTTCTCTTCACTCCTGGTGTGTGTGGCTGGTAAGTGCACCCCTACTCACCAAAAACACACACACACACACACACACACACACACACACACATGCATGCACACATGCATGTGCACCAATTGTCCATGGGGAGGCAGTGTGATATTCCATCAAAAGGCTCCACTGGGGTGAGACGGGGAGTAAAACACCAATTATGACTTCCAGACAGTGTTTGGCTTTCAGACACTGCTTGTGTCACCGAGTGTGGTGTTTGTGTGTGTGCTGTATAATTAAATGTATGACATAAACACATGCTCACACAGTTACACAGTACAAATAGATGATGTGTTGCTGTGCTATGAGTTTTCTTTTTATGACTTTGGAGTTTTTGCTAGGTTAAATATAAAGAGGAATCTTTGATATACAAATAGACACACTGTTGGACTTTCTTTTATATTTTCTCTCATGGTTTCTTAGCTAATTTCCTGTTTCCCCTCTTTCCTTTCTCCTTTCTCCCTCTGGCTCAAACCACTTCTGCTCTTGGTTGCCTCTCAGCTGTAACGGACCCCAGCACGCAGGGTGAGGGCCCTTGATGTAATCTCTAACATCTCTGTACCAGCAGCCACACAGATGGGCTTATTGGTTTTCAGATCACACCAGATCCTTATGGATTACTCCTCTGCAGTGAACAGTGGCAGATACATGGATTAAGTCCAAGAATGATCGGACCCAACTGTCGTTGGTTTGAAAGAGAGTTTTATAGAGTGAAATCAAGACTAAAGAAATATGAGTGGTTGGAGATCTATAAATAATTCTAATGCGCAGAGCTAACAAGCTAATGTAAGAATGCCAAATTTGGATAATTCTGGAAAACCGCTGATTATGACCAGCATCAACATTTTTTCACAATACATTTATACTAACATCAAACCTGGCCAAGGCAAAACGTAGGTAAAAATGTAAGGGATGTGCAGTAAATATTTTTAGACCACAGTGAAGATAAGTCATCCATAACACTTCAAGGCCATTATTCAAGGCACACAGGCCAATTAAAAGTTGGCACCAGCATATAGACCCTAGTTAGTAGTTGTTTGAAGAGGAACTAGGAATTTTAAGCCAATACCGATGGAAAACACATAAAGAGTTTGGTTTAGACGTGCTCTATGTGTACAGTGCCTTGATGCCATTTTGTTGTGATTTAGTGCTATATAAATACATTAGATTTGATCTGAAATGACAAGTCCTTTGTTCTAAATATGCTCTTATGTTTTGCAGATGACAATGAAAAAGCTGAAAACCCATTTGTTTATGGTAAGTTTAGGAAAGTCGTTAGTTTCTGCACACACCGCTGTAAAAACTGACTCTCTCACACAAAGATATTTTTAGTTGCCATTCATTCATTCATCCATCCTCTACTGCTTATGGAGCAGGAGCTGATCCCAGCTCACATTGGGAGAACATGCAAACTCCACACAGAAAGGCCCCAGACTTGGGAATGGGAACCGTGACCTTCTCGTTGTGAGGCAACAGCGCTAACCTCTAGGTCACTGTGCTGCCCTTTTAGTCACCTTATTGTTTACATTTCTTTCTCCTCTGACTCGTGCAGACTATGAGAGTCTCAGGATTGGAGGATTGACATTAGCAGTGGTTCTGTTCCTACTGGGCATTCTTCTTATCCTCAGTAAGTTAACTGTGTGTGTGTGTGTGTGTACCATTTCATTAATGAATTCTTGTTGCATTCCCACACTGCATTTTTGCATTATCTTCTTTCTACACTGTATATTTATGCAAATAATTTTTTAATCATAGTGTATCACTAAACTTTGAGCAGTGATAACAAAGGGAACACATCTTATTTAACCTTAGGCTAACACAGAGAACGATTGGTTATGTTTGCAGGTCGGCGATGTCGCTGCAATGTCAACCAAAAGCCCAGGTATGTCAGGGTTCCTCTCTGATTGAACACTTGGTTTTGTTAGGCTGTATTTATCATGCTATATAATTTGGTTACCATGACAACAGCTGGACGTTCTTCTCAGGGCCCCAGGTGATGAGGAAGCACAGGAGGGGAACCTGATTGTCTCCAAGGGTAAGATGAACATTTTAACATTTTAACTGTCAGCCCTGTCATCTCTGGCTCACCACCTGACAGTTTCACTTCATGGCATACAACAAATTTTTCACACAATAATATTTGGCCGTCTCTAGATTATTGTTAAAATTAGGTCACCATGGCAGTTATGGCAGTGTCAAGCATTTGAAATTAAACAGTCTTTACTCGCCTGTACATTTCACAGCAGAAGATGAAAATTATGTTTCATCTCTGGGTTGAGTTTTCTGACTGTGTAGCCCATGCCAAACCCTTTTTTATGGAAACCTATTGAACATGTGAACGTCACCAGTAACCAGTAATTTATGCCATGCACTGGTCTTGCGTCATGTCTAATGTCTGAAGGGTTCAATATTACCAATCTGATCAAATTCATCATTAAATGAAAGGCCTTTGAATTGGTTTGCAATGTTATTGACTCTAAAACAGAATTCACTGAGCCTCAGCACTCACTCATACAGGGCTTTCAAATCATTTTGAGGATGTGTTGATATCCTTGTCAACAAAGAGAGTTTTCAAACAGCTCCTGAATGCAGCTGCAGTCACATAAAGCTGGTAGGATGTTGGGTGTCACCAAACTCTATTAAGCTTCTTTGCACTATGAGTTTCATTGATTTTGTTGGGAAGGCAGTACTGGAGAAGTTCACCTGGCATATGTAGACACTGCTATATTACATTTTGAAAACAACTTTGATTAACAAAGAAGTTAAAGGTAAGATACACATAAGACTTCAATACAGTGAAAACAAAAAGGACGCACATTTAAAATTTGTATAGTTTTAAAAGGGACATGAAATGAAAGGACTTTATACAACTAAGAAGTATTTAGTACATTATTTATGATGAATATTCAAATGCATTAAGTGTTGAAATAACTATTATTTATTTAACCCCGTGTCCTTGACCTCTTTCAGCTGCGCTGGCTGCCAAAGAGACTCCAGTAGAGAACTGAGGCAACTCCATCACACTGGACTGCCTTCTGAAGTGATGATCACATTTCATATGGAGCCACTATAACAATGAAGAAGTAAATGGTTATTATAACTGGTTATATGACAGGGGAGGAGGGGAGGATTACGTTTAGAGGTATAGTATGTATATAAACCTGAAGACAAACCAATAGCCTGCTCTGTTGTGATTCCTCCAGTCTCTCAGTTTTCCTGTCTGTCTCTGTGCCTTTCTGTGACAGTCTCAGTGCAATATTCTCACAGCTTGTCCTATCTTTGTAGCAACTTCGACACGATTGTTGCTTAAGCCACTGGAAATTTTAAATGTTGTGTGGTTTGATGTTTTTTGTTTTGTACTTGCCTTATAGTTTTAGGATTTGTCAATTTGTTGTTTATGAACATTTTTTCATGTTTGCCTCATCTGGAATATAACATATATCCATGTATACAGGGATAAGTTAAGGTATACGTTTGAATATTGTTCATTTAGGTCTATGCTTGGATGGTTGAGTGTGTTTGTGTACACGATATACACACATACATATTCTGTATAAGCATGATTGTATGTGCATCATGAGTACATGTGTATCTCTACATGTAAATGTGATAAGCCTTATATTAGACAATCTCAACTGCCAGAGCTCTCTGAGCACATTAATGGTTTGCAGGTACCTGCATGAGCTCCTCCACTGCAGTGTGTTCATGTTTGTAGTTGAGGGAGGTCCTGCATCAGCTGTCTCACTGCCGTCCTCCTAACACATCCACTCCACTGCTCCGTCATTGGCTCCGCCAGGATTAACTAGTCTCCAGAAGACTATTATTCATTTCCCCACACACACACTAGTGGCACAAATCTGTGAAGCCAGGTCCTCCTTAGATTTTGGTTTGTGTTTGTTACTCTTCAATTCCTTCCCGAGTTTCTATTGTGAAACTGTTCACATGTAGAACATTTCTGAAACACAGAGACTATTTTGGTGCTGAGGTTTAAATTTAAAATTTGTATTATTTGTATGACTACATTAATAGCCTAATGAAAACCAAACTAGCAAGAAAACAAATGAACAATCCCTGTTGTGAAGTTCCTGTCAGTTAAAGCTTTACCAATCTTACTTCTGAGTCTACTTGTTTTTACGTCATATGCTTTTTGTGTAAAAAATATGTTCATACAATGCATGAAACCTTGTTGTGAAGCAAATTGGTGTGTTTTTGGCATAAATAAATGGAAAGATGTCCAAACACACAAAATAGTTTCCCTGTCTTCATTTATATGAAAACCAAATTTAAATGTACAGTGTGCATTTTTTCAGTTTTCTTAGTCTAGTGCATCAGATTTCTAAAGCAGCCCTACATAAGCCCTTCTATTTAGTTTATCAATGTCACTCAAGGTTAAAAGCTGCTCATTGGACTGTTAAACAACACTAGGAAGGGAATTTCACACCAGATCTTTCTGCTATGATTCCAAAGGTTGGCAGCTTCTCTTCACAGCCATCAGAGTATATAATTTAATAGTAAATGTGTAACAGAGTAGTTGTGGGTGTGGAGCGGTGATTTGTGTGTCAGTGTCTGTGTGTTTGCGTGTGTGTGGCAGACGGTGGATCTGTGGGGTTGGAGATTGGTCTGCACCTGCCCCTGACGTAGATGGCCCCACACGCACAGACAGACACACACACTCCAGCATAGTGGTAAGACAGTCTTCAGCAGGTCCGGTGAGTACAAACCAGATTTTTACTAGCAATTGTTTACAGAAAATGCACAGGCCATAAAATCAGCTGGATCGAAACTGGCAGACCTGTTGCAGTAGAATAGGACAAAGTTTCTCATAATTACAGTGCTATGCTGAAATTCTTTGTTTTAATTTGTTATGAATTGTCTTAATTTATATATATATAAAAAAGTGTGGTTTTATGTTTAAAGAGATTGAGAAGTAATTATATGCATTCTAGATATGTAAATAGAAAAAGTCCCCCTGCTTTTTGCACCAACAAACATGGTGCAAATAACACACGCTGTAAAAAAGCTAATTTAGGGGACGGACAGCACTCACGTGGTAATGTTCTTTTTCATTGCTCCCCACTACAATAATCTAATTGCAGTGAAGCACCACCTGCACTTGAGGGGTGATTATTTGCCAAAATCATTTGGGTATCAATTCTACATTACTAGGCAGGTATCACCACAGCTACTCTTTCTTCCTCCATCTATATCCTCTATCAGACTGCGCAGGGTTCAAGGTTAATGAATATTGGAGCTGTAATATATTAATGAATAACTGTCTGGTATGCCCTTGTGCTCAGTAGCGTGGTGAAAACGCCCAGTCACATAACGAATTAAAGCACTGAAGTCCACATTTCACAGTGGCATACTTTAACGGAATGGACACAGCAAGGGAAATTTTTAGTCTGTTAATTTGTGTAAATTAATGATTATAGGTGAAGAGATTTAGATCAAATGGAGAGCTTGTCTGTGTGTGTGTGTGTGTGTGTGCATGAAGGATGTAGTGGGGGAAAGAGGATCAATACTGCCATTAGCCTCTTAAAGTTCTCAGTGGAGATCAAGGCAATCACTTTACCATTAAGACTGCAAAAGGCAACCTGGAGAAGCAATTTGTCAGGACATATAGAGTTTCTGATCCTTTCAGCTGCCTCTCATTTAAACTGAATAAGCTGATTAAAATGAGCCTCTACAAATATCCAACTTTATTAAATTAGACTGTCAAATAAACCAAAAAATGCAGCAGACTTTGAGCTCATAATAATGGTGTTCAAATACCAGGCCTAATGGTGAATACTTGTATATAACAACATGATGTTGGTCAGATTATTTAAAAACTGCAGACATAGATGGATCAAGCAGATGGCAGCTGGTGATCTCACTGTTAACTGTCTGTATTATGTCCCTCCAGCTTTGTCAACTGAGCATAAAAGGCAACATGTCATCTCCTAAAGGTGAGTTGGACAGCAGCTGAACTGCAGGGACATATGACAAAGCCACCAAACAGGACACCACAAAAAAACAAACAAACAAATAAACAACAAAACAGCAATGTGCTATTCGTGTACCAGATAACACAGAGTTGATTTATATTGAGTACAATACAAATGCTGTGGAACTTCAAAGGCTATGTTTCCTTTAACAGCTTGACAGAAAGATAAAATGCAACCACAGAGTGTCATCGCACCATCTCACATTTCAGCATGCTGTTGGTTGTGATACTCTACATGTTGGTGTTTAGTAGTAGGGTGACATGGTGAATTATAAGACCACACATATGAGAACAACAGTAATGTATCTATATTACACTAGATTTAATATTCTAAATGCCAAATCTAATCTAATCTCAGACAAACCCAAAAAAGGATGTTGTCTGCATTAAAAACACCCTCAGCGAATGGACCAATGCTGATCATTACTAATTTTAACATTGTAAGCATTCACCTTGTTTGAGACAACAGGATTTTTTTCTGTGTGATGTTTATACTGTGTTTCTACCTCTGCCCATTTCTCACAACCCCCAGGTGCTGAAATTGACCCAGATGCAGACTTTGTATATGGTAAGTAACTAAAGCTCTGAAAAGGTGAAAGGGTATAAAATGTATTGAACTTCTGGCATTGCACACGAACAAGGAAAAGTAAGATTCTGCCAGCACATGTAGAGGTTATATGGACAAGTAAGGCTGGCATATGTAGACAGGGGGGTAAAAAGTGTTAGAGGGATGTGGGAGGAAAATTGAGGACACATAGACAGGGATGATGTGGTGACAGTGTCCTCCCTATGTGGATTTGCAGATTACCATACGCTACGTATTGGCGGTTTGGTGTTTGCTGGGGTCATTGTGTTCCTTTCCATCATCCTGTTGGCAGGTCAGTCAACATACACATCCAGAGTCTGTGTGTGTTTTTGTGTTTGATCAAACTGACGTGTGTAAAAAAAAAAAAAAAAAAAAAAAAGCTGCAGATGCACACAGAGAAAACAAACAGCTAAATGCCACAGATGTGTGTGAATATACTGTACTTCTGTCATATTATGCTGTTGGAAAGTCTAAATACTGACAATTGTTCATTTGAATAGTCACGTGAATCATGATAACAGCATATACATTGTGGCTCAGTGATACAGTATCTGCTCCCACCTTACACCTTTATTTCCATCCTTTGACAGCAGCTCTCTTCAAACAACACACTGTAATACGTAGCTCTAATTACTCATTTTCGTTTTCCTCTACAGGCAACAAGCTGACCAATTGTGGCAAACCCAAGGTAAGGGAGTCTGTGTCCAACAGCTGTGAGAAAAGATGACTTTGCAGTGGCATCTCCTGCTCACTATGACTAAATACAAATTACTAAAAAACAAAGACATTACAGTCAAAGGTTTCAAGTACCAGTCAGGATAAAAATGAAAAAAAAAAAAAAAAAAAAACTAAAAAAGAAAGAAGACAAAGTCATTGGTGAGTTACCATATTAATTCATTAATGTATTTTTTTGTCTATAGCAAAGACATGTTGAAGAGGACTGACCTGTGCTGAACCAGATAGGAACCCAGAGGAGATACAAGCTGCGACATTGTTGACAGTTATGTGTGTGAAATGTACATAAAGTGTTCCTAAAATTAATATCACTGTGGCACTGTGGTTCTGAAACCTGTGATTTTGAATGCCTTTGTGGATCAATGCAACAGGTACAAATTAACCTTGATTCTTGGGCACATGTTTAAAAATCAACTGTATGTAAACACAAATGTTAAAAACACACACACAAACACAGCCTGCTAAATCTGGATGTGACAAATTGAGAAATTAAACAAAGGCAATCAAATAAGCTCACAATAACAAGGACTATAAAGAGAAATAAGGATAAATAAAATATTCAAAGCTACATGGTTTAAACAACTAGAGGCACTTAAACCTGTATTTTAGGTGCAGGAAGAGAGTTAGAAAGGGATGAAAATAGGAAACTACTTACATTTCTATAAGCAGTTATGTCAATACTGAAAAATATTTTCAATGTTGATCATCAAATCAAATCACAAAAGTACATGGTGGAACAACAACATAAACAAATATAGTTTAAAAAATATAAGCGTATCCAAATGCATAAAGCCGAGGTTGTTAAAGTTTGGGGATCGGAAACAATACCGGAGGTTCGAGACCACCTGGAGGAAAATTTCCATTTCATGCCGATCTTTGTGAGTGCCTTCTTTTTTTTTTTGTGTCAATAAAGATCCAACATTAAAAACACCCACAGACAAACAAAGTCATCATCAATGGCCGACACGTAGCTTAAATAAAAAACATTAGATTGGAGACATGGTTAAAAAAAAAAAAAAAAAAACTAACCCGGAACTAAAGTGCCAAAATAGTGATTGAAGTCGGCAGATTAATGGCAGCGGACCAATAAACAAACTTTGACACCGAGCAGCGGCAGGTTAGTGTGAGATATAACCTCACTGATGGATTAATTTTTGACACGGACCACAAAAGTTTGCGATGGGAAGGACATCAAGTTACTGGCTGCTACTTCATTCAATTTGAAAACTTTAAGCGCATTTTATTAGCTTTGGCATTAGCATTAACTATGCTAACTATGGAGGGTGCAGGTGTGGCTCTAACCCCCCCGTCCAAAGATAACAAGTTACAGAATAACTGATGAAAAGTAAGAATATAACCGCCCAGACAAACTGTGCAAAAAATGGGATAATACACACATCACCAAGATATTACCATAACAATTGGTACCAGGCAGCTTCACTGGACATTTTGCAATTAACTTCGCAGGAACCGGGTTAAAACCCTGTTAGAGCTTTAAAACAAAGCGGTTTGCCTGGTCATGAAGTTCATGGGACTGGATTTAACAAACACAACCACAAGATGGCATCACAAGACCAGCATGACCGAAAGAGGAAGCAGGCGATCGGCCGCAACTTCCCGCCTGTCATGTGGAGAGTTAAAATCTGCTGACAGAAGAGGGACGACAAACCGTGGAAAATAAAAGTGGCTGTGATAGAGGTTTGAAGGCTCTCAGAAACCATCTTCAGCCGTACGTGTGAATAAATCCTGTGGGTTTCCTCAGAGGGCGAGTGGCAACACTTGAAACAAGAAGTGTGTGATTTACTGGAGACTGAAGAAAAATAAACCCTTCCTGCAGTGAATGTGGTCAACAACATGAAAGCTATTTGTTTGAATTTTATTTTTTACTTTCACGGATCATCACTACTTCAAACAGGATGTCCTGTTTTGCAGAGGCACCACATGTTACTGTCTCTGCTCTGCCGCAGCGCTCGAGACAAAGCGCATTAATCAAACCCCAGAAAACTGCGCCCGATTAATTATCCCTGAATAAATAAGTCGTTACAGGGAAGCGACGGGATCTGTCAGCTGGGTGAGTCCCAAGGACTCCCCGCTCCCCCTCTCTCCTCCTGCTCTCCGTTCAGCCTGCCGGATTTGTGGAGAAGTGAAGGGCCGAGCTGTAAAGGTTAACACAGCGTCCTGCCAGGCGGCGGAGCAGGAGGTTTTACCGGTTGGATCATCCCTCTGGGCTCAGGTCAGCTGCTTTCCATAAGGGTTTCAGTTGAGGTAAGCATGAGAAGCCATTTATCACACAGTTCACTGGAGCTGATAACATCACAGTACCTGGAGGAAGTGTGCAGAACACACACACACACACACACACAGATCTGCACGTGTGCTAGTGTGAGAGGACGGACCAGGTACTGTTCCCATAAATATTTAGGATGGCTCTTCTGGTCACTATGGATACAGGGAAATTTTAGGGAAAGGTGTGAATGAAATTTGTTGCCCTCACATAGTTTACACAAAATTTTTCAGAACAAGTGGTGGATAAAGTGACCGAAACACATTATGACACAGAACCTTACCTCCAGTATCTCTGCAGGTTGGTTCAGTGTCTGACTGCAGCTCTTCAGTTAGTTTACACAGGTTGTCCTTCTTCGAGCTAATTCAATTGTTTTGTATTTAGGTTTGTATTTGTGCCCTGCAGCGTAGGTTTCCGTGATCTCTTAGTCATCTCATTTTATCTTGAAAACTCAAACAGTGTTGATGACAGGAGTCATTTCATAGCTGACAGAATGTTAATTACTGGCCTTCAACTTAATATAACCAGCCTTTGTTACAGTGCAGTGAGCATTTACACAGTCCATTAAATATTTGCATTCATCTGTCTGTGCCCCATATGTTACATTTGGCTGTCTGTGAATTAAGTCTGTAAATGCTTCCCCAACCTGTTGTTTGCTCTCCAGTCAAAGCGCATGGTGTTTTTTTTAGGATAGATTTGTGAAAGTAGCCATAAAAATTTTAAATAATGAAATCATTGCATAAGAGTTAATTATATAACACTGATTGTTGAAAGTTACCAAACATTAATCAAACAAGGGCAAATTTTGTTTTTGTTGCAGACTATCTTTAGCCAAAGACTGGATGTGGCAATAAATATTTAAAGCCCAGACTAACTTCACTTGACTTGATTTAATTTATGATTGAAATAATCATCAGTTGCAGCCCTATTTGTTACTTAAGGGGCTGATGAGGTGGACAGGATTCTTGATTTTATTCAAGCTCATATACAATAAGTGGTCCCTTTTAAATCAGCTTAGGCTACTGCATGCTTTAACATATCAATTTGCCATTTTCATCAGACTAACTAAACACACAATTGGTTAAAAACAAATGCTAATCCAATCCATCGATTCAGTTTAATTTTTTTGTAGTTTAAAGGTGACAGTACTGCTGCTGAAACAATGTTAAAAATGTATTATTTTTATATTTGTCAGTACGTACATTCTTCTTCTATGTTCTTTTTGTGTGTGCTTGTGTGTTTTTATGTGGAACTGGTTAACCAGGTCTGTTACAGCGTGGGAAAGTGATAAGATCAAAGACCGGAGGGTCAAGATGGAAAGTCTGCCCTCAGCTAAGCTCTTCAACGTCCTTTTACACCTGCCTTTCCTCCACCTCCCTCCCTTCCTCCTTCTCCCTCTCCATCTCTCTTTGTCTTCATCTGTTGCTGACTTTTACACATCAGTTTAATGTTGACTTTATGTAATGTAACAGAGCAGAACTGCTAAGAGCTGAGTGTAAGCGGCAGTTTATTTGTGTTTGCTCATCCCTTATTTATATGTTACTCTGCTAAATGCCACGGAAAAGTGAAGATGCACAATCGTACAAAATTATTTACCAAATAAGGTGGTTCTGTGACTGTATGATAAGGAAAAACAGACTAGTTTTTATTTGATAACATTATTCACAGGTGATTTTTCGCTTGCATTATCCACACCAACATGTGTGTATAATAACCAGTTTGTTGACACCGTCTTCTGTCACGTTCCTGATGTGAGTCTTCATAGAGTGAAAAGGTACTACTGCATGCAGTTGTGTCAACATATTCCACTCAAAATGATGTAAGCGATGGAACCCAGGGATTTGAGATAAGTTACTGTTTTAACAGTCACAGTCTTAAGAAGGTTCTGGGTTTGAACCCCGAGGCTTTGGCCTTTCTTTCTTTATGGACTTTGCATGTCCTCCCATTTCTTGTGTGGTTTCCCTCCAGGCACTGGACTCTCACTGTCCAAAAATATACATGTTAAGGTTTATTGGTGACCCTTATTACCTGTCGACCTGAATATAATAGTTAATTTTTGTTTGTCTCAGTATATCTTGATATGTTGGTCCTGCTATGGGTTGGTAATCTGTCTAGGGTATAAATAATAAATGGATTGATGGAGGGAACAGTCCTGAGGTATTGTTTGTGTAGAAATTTTAACAATTAAAATATTTCAATATTGTTTACAGTATACAATATAAATATACATGAAGTGAAACATAGTTATCTCGTTATTTTAAAAATATATAAATGCCTGTGTCTACAGCATCTGGTTTTGAACGACATACAGAGAGAGAGAGAAAGAAAGCGAGAAAGAGAGAGTGAGGCTCAATTGGCAGGCCGGCTTTTAAGTGACAAACTATTTTGCCATACTGAAAACTGCTGAGTACTGCTGATACTGAGTAGACAGCAGCGTGAGATCTTGAGATGATAACATCTTTAATTGTCACCACTGGGTGTCACTAGATATCTCTGATCAATATCTCTGTACAAACCCCAACCAGCTTCATTTGACTAAGTCTTAAATATATTCAAATACCAATGATAAATATTAATCCTTTGCTGAGCGGTTCACAGTTCATTCTTCCCGTTATGCTTGAGGAACACGGTCGAAGTCAGAAACTGTGTTTGTGTGTCACCCACTGTGGAGAGTAAGCAGCGGTTCTCTTAAGCTGGTCCCACAGAGGACGCCTCCAGCGGCAGCCATCTTGAAAGTGGTGGTATCGCCCTGGCACAGTATGTTTTTGTCTGTGGGCGTTCTCTCTGCCTCAGAATCGCATCATTCCCCATCATTCCTTTCTCTTTTTCAGTCCCACCCTCTTTTTCCCCCATTGCCCTATACTTCCTTGTTCTCAGCCATGCAAATAGTCTTATTTGCAAATGTGGAAAAACAGGTAGGGGGAATAAAAAAAAAAAGAGAGAGAAATGGAGAAATGAACCTCTAGCCAAAGAAGGAGCCTCCTCGCACACACCACCTTCGCCTCTCACCCCTTCCTCTCGTTATCCTCCCCAGCTCATTTGAATAAATTAACACCCCTTAATGTCTACTGTGCATAAGCACGTACAAACTCAAGCAAACACTGTAGGGTAGAAGAGCAGCCAGAAATGTATGTCCTGCACTTTGCTGTTGTGTAAACACATGCTTGCACGGGTCCTCTGATAGCTGATACACTATCACACATCTGCCCCAACAATCACGAATGCTTGGTTAAAGATGAATACACTCCATTAGTTAGCGCTTTTCTGTTAATGTACTGCAGCATGGTGGTGCGAAGTTCATTATTTGCCTAATTTTCATACACAGCATGTGGAGCTAGCCAGGCAGCCCCACTGAGGGTAGGTAACGGATCAACTCAGCACACACCATGACTTTTTTTTTTTTTTTTTTTTGAGGGTCTAATTTCACTGTCATGATGAGCTTTTACTGGATTGTAATGCCACCGTTTGACCTAACATTGAATGATTTACCCTGCAATTCTTCGGACCTCAATCTTCCGTCATCATCCCTGACCTTGCACAGAGCTAAGCAGCAGCACCATGTGCCCTTACCCTCTCCTAATTCTGACCTTGCCAAGATTTCATTGGGCTGGGGGCTATGCATTAATACTGGACACATTAGTGTTAATATGATCCTAGCATGTAGTCGGTGCCTGAGGGGAGCTGTGATTGTCTGAGCATTAACATTAACATCCACATTAACTTATCTGCCTCATCGCTCTCTGTCTGCCCCGCACCCTTCCTTCCGAGTTCTCCACTTCTCTCCTGTCCTTGCGCCTCCATTTTCTTCCTCAGTCAACAAACTCTCTTCCTCTTGCTGTCTTCCTCCCCTTGCTTCCTACCTCCTTCTTTATCTCCAGGCAACAATGGAGCGGCGTGATGGATATGAGTCACATGGTGCTGTGGTTTTTATTGGCTTGGTGGCAGGCCGTACTGGGTTCAGTGAGAGTCACTCAAGCTGTCTGGGAGCTGCTTGCCTTTTCTCTGGCCTGGCTGGCCCAGCTCAGCCTGTCAACCCCCATGATGATCACTGGCTGATATACAGTACAACCTGCCTGGTGCTGTCATTCCGACTCACATCAGCCCCTTAACCATCTTGCCACGCTGCCTTTTGAAGTCCTGACTGAGACTTTGTGTTGCCATACAGAGCTGCTGGTTGGAGCATCTGTGTATGAGGAGCTTGCTTTGAGTAGCCATGTGTTATTTGACTAATTTGACATTGGGAGATGAGGTGGAGTGTACATGATGCAGAGTCAGGTTATATTTCCTGAGGGCTGTCACATTTAAATAGTGCCCATTTCACTCAGAATGCTCGATAGGCAGCACTTTTAAACTTGACTTATGGTTTGAAGCTGGAGAAGTGCATAAAACTGAAAAAATAATTTTTTCTAAGTACACATCTGGATGTACAGAATATATTACAGAAGTGCTCTTGTGCATTCTCTGTATACGTCTCTGTCATGTGGTGATTTTGTGCACATTTGTAGATCTGCGTGTGAGGAAGAGAGAGAGAGAGAGAAAGAGGGAAGGGTGTGTGGGTGTATGTGTTTCCACCTGTTACATAATAGAGTGGAGGCAGAGTGTGCTGCCTTGCCTGCCACACTTCAGTGGGAGTGAGAGAGGCCACAGCCTGCCTAAGCTTGACTCTACAACCATGACTACTTTTGGTTACAGTGCTCAAAGCTCCACATCACACCATTAAGAGAGAAAGAGAAAGAGTGATGGCAGAGGTTAGAAGGGAGTTTGTGTTAAGTAGACGGTGTTTGATGTCAGATAAGTGTGACTAAGTGGAGGACAAGTGGAGTCTCTCTCTGGTTGGTCTGAAATGAATCAACAACATTGAGCCATGCTTTGGTGTTTATTTTATTGTTTTCATCATTCTGGTGAAGAACTGAAATATGACAGTGCTGAACTCAGAGACTGTGCAGTCTGGTTGATCGATTTTATTAATAATTGATTTTGAGTAAAATATAAAGACCTAAAACTAACCATTCACTCACTCACACAGGGCTGCATCACGGCAATGCACAAAGCAGGGAATTCCAGACCTCCTTCGCCCCAGCATCACTTTCCAGTTGCTCCTGATGGATCGTAAATATTCCCAGGAGAGCTAAACCCATAGTCCCTTCATGGAGTTCCTCCTTCCAGTTTGCAATACCCTGAGAGGTCATTATCAGGTGCAAGAGCAACCTCCTGTCTCCCTTCTGTAAAAAGTAGGAGCTCCCCTGCAGGCTCCCTCCAGATGTCTAGGCTCTTTATCTTCTCTTATCACATTTATATTTATAAGATAAAGGAGTTGAACATACAGAAACTGCATCAGATGGTGGGATGTGGAGTTGTTGGGGAAATACCCTGTTTTGGATATTTACAGCGCAGACTCAACAGTGAGATGTAGCTCTGGAGTAAGATGTTTAGTTTTGTCCAGCTCAGGCGCTGAGCTACAGTATAAATACATGCAAAACAGACTTGTGTGACTGTTTGCAGGTTGTTTGTGCTGGCTCTTTCCCTGGCTCTTCACACCTCTTTGGTGTCTGCAGACTGCAAAATTAAAGACAAACTTGTGAGGCCGTGTGAATATTAATATTTCAGTTGGGTTTTTAGCGCAACCAGATGTTAAAGAAAAATAAGAGTTCATAGGCACATTTCTTACATCACTAAGCTAAAAAAGTGGCAGTGATATCAGTGGAACTGATCTTTGCCCTCCACGGTTTGTTTGTGTGCGCTTGTTTGTGCAAACAGCATCTCAAATGTCACAGATCAAATTGAATCATTCTGATCTTTTCGACCACAGCATTAAATTGTGAAACTCTTTAACTAGGCTGAAAGTGTTTGAATATAAAAAAAACTATAGTGTGGACAATAAAGTCCATTTGAATGCCACAGTGTTGTGCTGAAACAGGTGCATTTCACATTCCCATCTTCCCCTCAGTGGAAGCGGAGGCTGCAGTTCTTCTGTGCTCTCCTCTTCACCTTCCTCATCCTCTTTATCCTCCTCATGGTCCTCATAGTCTTCATCTTCCTGATCTTCCTCAGCTGGACATTGCACTTGTCTTTTCCAGTGGCACATAATGGTGGTATGGGCAATTTGACCTTCACTTCCTGCACTCAGCAAGGCACTGACAGGTCAAGACAGTGACTGATTACTGAGTTATGGAAATTCTTAAGATGATTTGATTAGGGGGAGGATGTGCGAAGACACCCCCCACCCCCACCCCCAAACACACACACCGAACTGCTGTTTCCCGATCTTGTTTGCATGATTTGTAATTTTGCCTTCTTGAGATTTTACTTGTAACTCCCTCAGTCCATCAGTGCGCGCTGTGCAGGGGTCCCGCTGGCTCTCGCTCGGTCCCTCACTGGACCTGCGCCTGGCTCACCTCTCCATCACGGCGCATCATTAGGATACTGGGGGTGGGGCAACGGCAGCCTGTCCCGGTAAGGGGAGGAGAGAGCAGGAAGCAGAGGCGGTACTTTCTCCGCGGCTCGTTTCTCGGCGCCGGAGAGTGTGGGACCAGGGCTGGAGAGACCGCCGGGGAGCATCAGCAGAAACCAGTCCAGCACGGAGCCTCGCCTGGCCGACCGCTGCGCCGTGCACTCTTCTTTGGGGACTGCACAACATTCCTGTGAAATATAACTGCTTTTAATGGCATGTGGCTTGTAACTTTACTTCTGCTGTATTCTTTGCAAGAAGGTAGGTCAGAATTGCGTCCTTTCAAAGTGTGTTGCTTATCTGCATGCTGTCTCTTCTACAATGCAATGCTGAAGTTACCCGTGCGCATTTGTCAGATTTTCAGGTTGATAAATGTTGTTGGATTGAATTGGTCGGATTCCCAGAGGAGGGGCAGAGACGTCAAATGAAACTCTAAATCACCTTTTGGAGAAAGACATAACTTTTTCTAAATGTTATAGGCTATGTTTTTCCGGCAAGCCTTAATTTCCCCCCTGGTGAACAAGTGCTCAGATTCTCTCCTGCATGCGTCCTCAGCATCTTATAATGTTGATCTGATAATGTGATTAGAAATGATATAAGGGGCTGATAGCGATCATAAAATCAACGCGCACTTAATTTAGGTGGGCACAGAGGAAACCGCAAAAATCCCTCAAGTGCACACGGTGCTCGTTAAAGTGAAAAAGACAACGGCATTTGCATTTTGCATTATGAATATGAGGAGGTGTCATGACTATGGAGTCTGTTGAGGAGGAGGAGAGGCTGATAAGGATCTGCAGGCGCGCTCACGGACAGACGGGCGAACTGGAGCGCCGGTCACAGCTGTAGGGTGTTTACTAGGAAAAGTCTAAGGGGGCGGGGGGGCAGTGGAGGGAAAGAGTTTAGCCTTATTCATTTACTCACTTTTTATCGTCTCCCTAAAAAAACATAAGGTGCCAGCGTGTGCGTGTTTGCATGTGCGCATATTTGTGTGTGTGTGTGTGTGTGCGCGCATGTGGAGATTTGGAAGAGGAGGAGGGTGGGGGTGATGGATCTCCAGATGTTAAATCATCTTTTGCATCAGTTAATTTTGTTGGGAAAAAACATTACAATAGTGCATAAAAGCCAATGTGTGTGTCTGCGTGTTAAAACAGTGAGGCAACAACGGTCAATACATTTTACAAGAGACGTGTGAACTGATGCTGGGGGGGTTATTGAGCGCCGGCCTTTAATTTGTAGATAATATGCCCCAGTTGGATATTTGAAAGACTAGGATGTATATTCCAGGTAGTTTTCATTGATCAGATGCAGGAGTGTCAGTGCAGGAACACTCAGTTATCATCACTGGTCTAATTATTCAGCCACCATTTTCTGTGGCACCAGATTCTACTGATTGGCTTCGCTCTAAATACTGCAGATGGGTGTGTGTGTGTGGTGGTGTTGGTGGTGTTGGTGGTGGTGGGGGGTTATTCT